>NW_025721122.1:300000-600000 GCF_922984935.1 Meles meles
TCAGTCATTTTCACTATTTCACTATGACTAGAAGAGTAAATACTTGTGAAATCTGTGAGGGAATGAGTGAGTGAATGAATGAATGAATTAAAAATGCTTTACCCTTTCTGCCATCCCCTGAAGGGCATTTCCCAACTGTGTTTGCTATCTGTGCTATTGTCTTTCAATCATGCCCCAAACTGTGATTGCAGTTGACTCATCCCCTCAACCCCCAACCTGTCGAGGAGTGTCTCCAGAAGCTATCTGTTGTCTGTTGTCTCCTCACATTTCACATGCTTGGAGGAGTGCTTTCTGTAATTTTGTGTTCTTTGGAATACTCCATATCACAGTGACTTCTAGTAGCTGCCTAGAAATACGTCTAAACCTTTCATTTAAATTCTTCAATTTTGTTTTACTATTTCAGTGTTGCATTCCCATCCCCCCTTCTGAGTCTTTAGATTTTGAAATTCTACCCTCACTGAAGTCTACAGAAGTCTTTGAGCACTTTGCGTCTATCACCGTGTCTAATTCTCACTGTCACTTTAGGATGTACACATAAGAAAACAGATTCCAGTGGGGTGGTCAGTGGCTCAGCCCTGCAGCTGAGATGGTTGAACCTGATTTCAAAGGGGTCTGTTTCTGCCAAAGCAGATGTTTTTCCACCCTGCTGTGCATCACCACCTGGCCCAGTTTTTGCCCCCTTCTGGCTTCATGTATTTGAGAGAACAAAACACTGACTGATGAAATGCTTTGAAATATATCACCCTCTCATAAGAAGTACGAACGATCCTGTTAAGTTTTCTTGCCCTTGTTTTGCCATGAGGACTTTCAAATGACTCCTTAATGAAGGAGCTGCATGCAGTGGTGGGAACTGTCATGTGCACACATGGATTGGCACTTTGCAATGCTTAATTATACATGTCTTGCTTCCCAATATTGTTCAAATCCCCTCTGGTTATTTTCATCTTCTGTTCTCTTATTTTTGCTGCACTAATGACATTATTCATCTTCTTCCTCTCCAAAGCAAGTCAAGCATTACCAGTAGCTTGGCCTGCACTTTGACGTTTTCAATATCATCTCCTTCTGTCTCATTTGATGGCACTATTCCTCTTGCCAAAGCTTTCCTGGAGAACCCTTTATAGATTTTAAATATTCTCGTCTTTGGTTTGTCTGCTACTGTCAAATGAGTTATCTGCAGAAGGCACTTCGGCTTACTAATTAACCTTCGATAGCAAATCTTTTTCACATCATTTCCATTTGTCTTCTCTCTGATTTGTTAGTTATTTTCTTTTGAGAGGGTCTACAGAGCACACATGAAAATAAAGGACTATGTGGGTAGACTTGCCTCCTGCTGCTTGTCACATTAATTTATTTCTTCTCCCACCCACCCAGCATTAGAATATGGGTAACTTTGATAAATAACATCCTCACTTATTTTCGCAGCTTATCTGCCAAACACTATTTTGGGTCCAGATTTACAGAAATAATCATTGTAGCTTAAGACCAAAGCCATATTTCTGAATAAACTAATAATTTTCTCACCTCTCTATTTTGGCCTGTTTCAGATCTCCTCTGAAGTTCACAATCAGCCATTTTTGAATGTCAGACACATCACTTGTCCTGTGTGTCATACCTTCTGCTAAGCTTGCCAACCTTTGCAGCAACATGTCTATGTAAATCCTCTGATCAGTACTCAGATATGCTCCTGGTTTCTGGGTTCTAATGCCTTTCTTCTCTCCTTTGTAATTATTATTGGTAGTTTTCCTTGTTCTGACCTGTTGCCCCTTTATTCACATACCTTTAATCCAAATGCTTTTTAGAATTCCTTTCGTTTAAAGAGCTGAAAGACTCAGCGGAGAACCATCAAATGTCAAACCCAACAGAAAGATCACATTCTACCTTAATCACTCTGTGCAGTATTTGAGTTGATATATTTGCCATAAAATAAAATTTAACTTCTCTTGGGGAAGGTATGTGCTATGGTGAGTGCTGTGAGGTGTGTAAACCTAGCGATTTACAGGCCTGTACCCCTGGGGCTAATAATATATTATATGTTAATAAAAATAAAAAAAATAAACTAAATATTTTTTGGCTTCTTGATTAATTCCTTGGCATTGGCACACATTATTTCTGTTTTATGTAACATATCATTTTCTCTCTTTAATAATTCTTTTTTCGTACTCTTACTGTTTATTTTTAATATGTGAAAAATCAATCCTAATTTCCCTTTCTTTGCACATTCCATGTTTCCTGTGTGACAATTAATTCTTGCCTGAACTTTTCTTTATACTTTCTACTGTGATGGTATAGACAGATTTTCTCACCTGTATTCAGATTTTTGCTATGTTAGCTTTAAATTATTTTCTCTCCTTTGCTGTTCTGTTCTTACGTTCTCCATCAAAAGTTTCTGCAGTCTTATGGAATATTGACTTTCTCCTTGAAAGACATGTCTCTACTCAGCCCCTTTCAAAACCATTCTTCATATCACTCTTAACTTCTTCACTTACTCTCTGACATCTTAAAAGGGCCATCCATCATTCACTCTCTTAATCCAGCCTCCTAGAAAGTTCCTTCTGTTCTAGCAACTCATACTCTGTTTACCATTATATGTTAATTTTTTTTTTTTGCTCTAAAACTATCCAACAAAAACCTTTATAGACTATGGACATTGGGGAGGGGAGGCGAACCATAAGAGACTATGGACTCTGAAAAACAACCTGAGGGTTTTGAAGGGTCAGGGGTGGGAGGTTGGGGGAACAGGTGGTGGGTAATGGGGAGGGCACGTTTTGCATGGATCACTGGGTGTTGTGCAAAAAGAATGAATACTGTTACGCTGAAAAAATAAATAAAATGGAAAAAAAAACAAAAAAAAACCTTTATAGACTTTATTCAAAGGGAATATAGAATGATAATTAAAATTAAAAAAAAAGGAAAAAAAAAAAAAAGGAAAAGACTGAAATAGAGAGGTAGGTTTCCCATGAATTCTCCCTGGAATTGTTCTGCCTGCAAGGTTGTGGCCCATTCAGATACTCAGGCAATTTTTACTGTAAGTGGGGCTTTGGAAGGTGGGTTGGACTTTACCTTTTTGGACAGAGAAGAAGAGGGTCTGCAGCTCTAGCGTCTGGACTTTGTTATATTAAATCTTAGGGCTCATCCTCATCATCATCCCCTTCAGGTGCAGTGAACTTTACGTCATTCCTCAAACCTTATTCTCTGTCACCTCAGGGCCTTCATGCTGTTTCCTTTCCCTGCAACATTTTGATCTCTCATCCCATCATCCAGTCATCACACTTGATGCATCAGGCTTCAGTTTAGATGGGTCTTTCCTGTTCTCATACTTTGGGTTAGAGAGTTATCATATGTGTTCTCATTAACACCTTAAATACAACCCAGTGTAGCTTTTGTCATGCTTTATTATAACTATTTGGTTCCTTGTGCCAGTCTTTAAGTTTTCTGAGAACACATGCTCATCTCAGAGTCATCTTCAACATGATGCCTAGGGGTACAATCTTGCTACTATGAATTTTACTGGCTCACAGTCTTAGGAGAGTGACCCACCTCAGACACTCATTTACTCACCTATACATCAGGGATGTTATTACACTTGTCTCGTTATTTTGTGTTTCTGACAATCAAATGTTTAGAAAAATTCCCAGCCTGATTCATAGTGGGTACTCTGTAAAGTTGGCTATAAAGCTTACTACAATAGCAGTTCTTCATAATTATATATATATATATATATATATATATATATGTGTGTGTGTATATATATAATCATATTATAGGTTATTGTATATGATATATATTACTCTATACTTTTCTATTATATATAAATATATATAATATACATTTATATATAAAATCATATTATAAGTTATTGTATATGCTATATATTACTCTATAATTTTATATTACTATTATTAGTCACAGACATATTCCCAGGATATGTAGCACAATATTTACCATAGAATAGTGCTAAATCAATGTTTGTTGAATAAATGAACTAAAGAAAAATGTATCCAAATCTGAATTTTCCACAGTCCACTTTTAAAATTCAGATTAATTTATTTACTTTATAAAGAAAGAGTGACTGTTGGCCATCTGGATGTCTTCGTTGCAGAAATGTCTGTTCATGTCCTCTGCCCATTTCTTGATTGGATTGTTTGTTCTTTGGGTGTTGAGTTTGCCAAGTTCCTTATAGATTTTGGATACTAGCCCTTTACCTGATATGTCGTTTGCAAATATCTTCTCCCATTCTGTCAGTTGTCTTTTGGTTTTGTTAACTGTTTCCTTTGCACTGCAAATGCTTTTGATCTTGATGAAATCCCAATAGTTCATTTTTGCCCTTGCTTCCCTTGCCTTTGCCGTTGTTCCTAGGAAGATGTTGCTATGGCTGAGGTCGAAGAGGTTGCTGCCTGCATTCTCCTCAAGGATTTTGATGGATTCCTTTCTCACATTGAGGTCCTTCATCCATTTGGAATCTATTTTCGTGTGTGGTGTAAGGAAGTGGTCCAATTTCATTTTTCTGCATGTGGCTGTCCAATTTTCCCAGCACTATTTATTGAAGAGGCTGTCTTTTTCCATTGGACATTCTTTCCTGCTTTGTCGAAGATTAGTTGACCATAGAGTTGAGGGTCGATTTCTGGGCTCTCTATTCTGTTCCACTGATGTATGTGTCTCTTTTTGTGCCAGTACCATGCTGTCTTGATGATGACAGCTTTGTAATAGAGCTTGAAGTCCGGAATTGTGATGCCACCAACTTTGGCTTTCTTTTTCAATATTTCTTTGGCTATTCGAGGTCTTTTCTGGTTCCATATAAATTTTAGGATTATTTGTTCCATTTCTTTGAAAAAAATGGATGGTATTTTGATAGGGATTGCATTAAATGTGTAGATTGCTTTA
Organism: Meles meles; assembly: GCF_922984935.1. Classification (NCBI taxonomy): domain Eukaryota; kingdom Metazoa; phylum Chordata; class Mammalia; order Carnivora; family Mustelidae; genus Meles; species Meles meles. The sequence goes on from NW_025721122.1 coordinate 304,882, forward strand.
GGTAGCATAGACATTTTCACAATATTTATTCTTCCAATCCAGGAGCATGGAACATTTTTCCATTTCTTTGTGTCTTCCTCAATTTCTTTCATGAGTACTTTATAATTTTCTGTGTATAGATTCTTAGTCTCTTTGGTTAGGTTTATTCCTAGGTATCTTATAGTTTTGGGTACAATTGTAAATGGGATTGACTCCTTAATTTCTCTTTCTTCAGTCTTGTTGTTGGTGTACAGAAATGCAACTGATTTCTGTGCATTGATTTTATATCCTGACACTTTACTGAATTCCTGTACAAGTTCTAGCAGTTTTGGAGTGGAGTCTTTTGGGTTTTCCACATGTAGTATCATATCATCTGCGAAGAGTGATAGTTTGACTTCTTCTTTACCAATTTGGATGCCTTTAATTTCTTTTTGTTGTCTGATTGCTGAAGCTATGACTTCCAGACACATGAAAAAGTGCTCCACGTCACTTGGCATCAGGGAAATACAAATCAAAACCACAATGAGATATCACCTCACACCAGTCAGAATGGCTAAAATTAACAACTCAGGAAATGACAGATGCTGGAGAGGATGTGGAGAAAGGGGAACGCTCCTCCACTGTTGGTGGGAATGCAAGCTGGTGCAACCACTCTGGAAAACAGCATAGAGGTTCCTCAAAATGTTGAAAATAGAACTACCCTATGACCCAGCAATTGCACTACTGGGTATTTACCCTAAAGATACAAACATAGTGATCCGAAGGGGCATGTGTACCTGAATGTTTATAGCAGCAATGTCTACAATAGCCAAACTATGGAAAGAACCTAGATGTCCATCAACAGATGAATGGATAAAGAAGATGTGGTATATATACACAATGGAATACTATGCAGCCACCAAAAGAAATGAAATCTTGCCATTTGCGATGACGTGGATGGAACTAGAGGGTATCATGCTTAGTGAAATAAGTCAATCGGAGAAAGACAACTATCATATGATCTCCCTGATATGAGGACATAGAGAAGCAACATGGGGGGGTAGGGGTGTAGGAGAAGGATAAATGAAACAAGATGGGATTGAGAGGGAGACAAACCATAAATGTCTCTTAATCTCACAAAACAAACTGGGGGTTGCTGGGCGGAGGTGGGATTGGGAGAGGGGGCAGGGGCTATGGACATTGGGGAGGGGAGGCGAACCATAAGAGACTATGGACTCTGAAAAACAACATGAGGGTTTTGAAGGGTCAGGGGTGGGAGGTTGGGGGAAAAGGTGGTTGGTAATGGGGAGGGCAAGTTTTGCATGGGGTACTGGGTGTTGTGCAAAAAGAATGAATACTGTTACGCTGAAAAAATAAATAAAATGGAAAAAAAAAGAAAGAGTGAGAGTGGGAAGTGCACATGAACATGGGAAGGGAGAAGGAGAGAATCTCAAGCAGATTCCATGCTGCCATGGGGCTCATCTCACAATCCTGAGATCATATCCTGAGACAAAATCTAGAGTCAGATGCTTAAGCAATTCAGCCTGTCAGGTGTCGCTTCCACAATCCATTCATGCAATGCAATGAATATTGCATTCTTTGACTTGATCTCCAATCAAATCTTGCAAGGTGGTATAAGGAAGGTATAAGCCATAGGTATTTTAAAGAAGTGTATTTTTTAAAGATTTTATTTATTTATTTGACAGAAATATCACAAGTAGGCAGAGAGGCAGGCAAAGGGAGAGGGGGAAGCAGGTTCCCCACTGAGCAGAGAGCCCGATGTGGAGCTCAATCCCAGGGACTCCAAGATCATGACCTGAGCTGAAGGCCGGGGCTTATACCACTGAGACACCCAGGTGCCCCAGAAGTGTATTTTCTTTTGTAATGCTAATATTATAGTGTTTTCTATATACTAATAATAAATGATAATAGGAACAAAAATTCTAGTAAAAAATAACATTTATTTAGTCCTTCCTATCTGCCAAGCCTTGTTCCACGAATTTTACATACATAAATCCGCTTAGGTTTTACAAAAAGCCCATAAGTACTATGTGTATTTCCACTTCATAAATGAAGAAGCTGGGTAATAGATCCTAACAATTGCTTATTATTAAACATATGTTGAATAAAGATATGAAAATATGCATATTATTGTTAATATAATCTGATAAAAATGGCTAATTTTCAATATAATAGGTAATACATGCTCCAAGGAGGGAAAGAGAGTCATGATATGTGACATTCTGAATTGTGGACTCTGACACTGTCTAAATACTTTACACTTATTGTCTAATGTAGGTCTCAAATTATTTGCGTAGTTCTTATTATTGGCTCGGTTTTATAGAAAAGAAACCAAGGTTCAGAGGGAATCAATATGTGATTCAAGGTCACAGACCTACAAACTCAAAAAGGAAATTCAAGAAATCAATAACAAACATGAAAAATTCAACCTTAGTAGTTAATAAATGCAAACTAGTAAAAAAGAAATACTATTTTCATTATCAAATCAAGCAAAATTTGAAAAACAATATTGGCTAATGATAATAAAATGGTTATAGAACTTACATAGCCAAGAAGAGTTTTAAATGTCGCAAACTGTATGATGAATACTTTGGGAATATATATATAAGTTTTTAAACCTTTTTACCCCCTTTGTTCTCCCACTGATTTTTGGGTCCCCTCTAATTTTATTAGCATACATTTTATCGTGTCTTTGTCACACTTTTAGTATTTTATTCTCTCATTCATATATTTTTATCTGTATAAAATGACAAGGTGGAAAAACTCACCACAGAAAACAAAACAAAACAAAACAAACAAACAAAAAACAAGAGGCAGTAACGAAATCTAGGGACCTAATCAATATAGACATTGATAATATGTCAGACTAGAGTTCAGAATGAAGATTCTCAAGGTGTTAGCTGGACTCAAAAAAAGCATAGAAGATATTAGGGAAATGCTGTCTGGAGAAATAAAATCCCTTACTGGAGAAATAAAAGAATTAAAATCTGAACAAGCTGAAATAAAAAAATAATCTTTTACGAGGTGCAATTAAAAAATGGAGGCTCTTACTGCATGGATAAATGAGGCAAAGGAGAGAATTAATGATATAGAAGACCAAATGATGGAGAATAAAAAAGCTGAGCAAAAGAGAGACACATAAGTACTGGACCATGAGGAGAGAATTAGAGATAAGTGATATCATAAGAGGAAAAATATTAGAATAATTGGGATTCCAGAAGAAGAAGAGACAGGGGGACAGAAGGGATATTGGAGAGAATTATTATAGAGAATTTCCTTAATATGGCAATAGAAACAAGCATCAAATCCAAGAAGCACAGAGAACCCCCCTCAATGTCAATAAAAATAGGACCACACCCTGTCATCTAGTAGTAGAGCTTACAAGTCTTAGTGACAAAGAGAAAATCCTGAAAGCAGCTCAGGACAAGAAGTCTGTAACATACAATGGTAAAAATATTATTTTGTCAACAGACTTACCCACAGAGACCTGGCAGGCCAGAAAGAACTGGCATGGTATATTCAGAACACTAAATGAGGAAAACATGCAGCCAAGAATACTATATCCAGCTAGGTTATCATTGAAAATACAAGGAGAGATGAAAAACTTCCAGGACAAACAAAAACTAAAGGAATTTGTAAACACCAAACCAGCCCTACAGGAAATATTGAAAGGGGTCCTCTAAGCAACTAGAAAGCCTAGAAGTAGTAGACCAGAAAGGAACAGAGACAATATACAGTAACAGTCACCTTACAGGCAATACAATGGCACTAAATTCATATCTTTAAATATTACCCTGAATGTACCCTTTCAATAGTTACCCTGAATGTAAATGCGCTAAATGCCCCAATCAAAAGACACAGTATATCAGAATGGATACTAAAATAAAACCCATCAACATGTGGTCTACAAGAACCTCATTTTAGACCCACAGACACCTACAGATTTAAAGTGTGGGGTTAGAAAACAACTTGCCATGCTAAGAGACATCAAAAGAAAGCTGGTATGGCAATCCTCATATCAGATCAATTTGATTTTAAACCAAAGACTATAATAAGAGATGAGGAATGACACTATATCTTACTCAACAGGGCTTCCATACAAGAATATCTATTTGGCCAAATGACAATTTGGGCACGTGGGTGGCTCAGTGGGTTAGGCCGCTGCCTTCGGCTCGGGTCATGATCTCAGGGTCCTGGGATCAAGTCCCGTGTGGGGCTCTCTGCTCGGCGGGGAGCCTGCTTCCTTCTCTCTCTCTCTGCCTGTCTCTCTATCTACTTGTGATCTGTCTCTGTCAAATAAATGTTAAAAAAAAGAATATCTAACAATTTTAAATATCTATGCCCCTAACATGGGATCAGTCAATTATATAAACCAATTAATAACAAAATCCAAGAAACACATCAACAACAATACAATAATTGTACGGGACTTTAACATCCAACTCACTGAAATGGACAGATCATCCAAGCAAAATATCAACAAGGAAATAAAGGCCTTAAATGACACACTGGACTAGATGGACATCACAGATATATTTAGAACATTCCATCCCAAAGCAACTGAATACACATTCTTCTCAAGTGCACGTGGAACATTTTCTAGAATAGATCACATCCTGTGTCACAAAAGCAGGTCTCATCCAGTACCAAAACACTGAGGTCATTCCCGCACATTTTAAGACCACAAAGCTCTGGAGCTAGAGCTCAATCACAAGAGGAAAGTTGGAAAGAAATGGAATACACGGAGGCAAAAGATCATCCTATTAAAGGATGAATGGGTCAACCAGGAAATTAGAGAAGAATAGAAAAAAATCATGGAAACAAATGATAATGAAAACACAGCTGTTCAAAATCTGTGGGACACAGCCAAGGAAGTCCTGAGAGGATTGTATATAGAGATTCAAGCCTTTCTCAAGAAACAAGAAAGGTTTCAAATACACAAACTAACCCTACACTTAAAGGAGCTGGAGAAAGAACAGCAAAGAAAGCCTAAACCCAGCCAGAGAAGATAAATAATAAAAATCAGATCAGAAATCAATGAAATAGAAACAAACAAACAAACAAACAAACAAACAGTAGAAGGAATCAATGAAACTAAGAGCTAGTTCTTTGAAAGAATTAATATGTTTGATAAATCCCTGGTCAGACTTATCAAAAAGAAAGAGAAAGGACCCAAATGGATAAAATCATAAATGAAAGGGGAAAGAGCACATGCAACACCAAAGAAATACAAACAAGTATGAGAACATAGTATGCGCAACTATACGCCAGCAAGTTTGACAATCTAGAAAAAATGGATGCATTCCTAGAGACATAGAAACTACCACAACTGAACAAAGAAGAAATAGAAAACCTGAACTGATCCATGACCAGTAAGTAGATTGAAACAGTCATCACTAATCTCCCAACAAACAAGAGCCCAGGGCCAGATGGCTTCCCAGGAAAATTCTACCAAATATTTAAAGAATAATTAATACCTATTCTTCTGAAAATGTTCCCCACAAAAAACGGAAAAACTTCCAAACTCATTTAAGGAGGCCAGCATCACCCTGATCCCCTGATCCCAAAACCAGACAAAGATCCCATCAAAATGGAAAGTTACAGACCAATATCCTTGATGAACACAGATGTGAAAATTCTCACCAAAATACTAGCCAATAGGATCCAAGAGTACATTAAAAGGATTATTCACCAGCACCAAGTGGGATTTATTCCAGGGCTGCCGGATGGTTCAACATCCACAAATCAATCAATGTGATACAATACATTAATAAAAGAAAGAACAAGAAACATACGATACTCTCAATAGATGCTGAAAAAGCATGTGACCAAGTACAGCATCCTTTCTTGATCAAAAGTCTTCAAAGTGTGGGGATAGAGGGTGCCTACCTCAATATCATCAAGGCCTTCTATGAAAAACCCACAGAGAATATCACTCTCAATGGGGAAAAACTGAGAGCTTTTCCCCTTAGTTCAGGAGCATGGGAGGGATGTCCATTATCATCACTGCAATTCAACATAGTACTAGAAGTCCTAGCCTTAGCAATCAGACAACAAAAAGAAATTAAAGGCATCCAAATCAGCAAAGAAGAAATCAAACGGTCACTCTTTGCAGATGATATAATGCTCTATGTGGAAAGCCCAAAAGACTCTGCTCCAAATGTGATAGAACTTGTACAGAAATTCAGTAAAGTGTCAAGATACAAAATTGATGCACAGAAATCAGTTGCCTTTCTTTACAACAACAACAAGACAGAAGAAAGAGAAATTAAGGAGTCAATCCCATTTATAATTGCAGCCAAAATAATAAGATAACTAGGAATAACCCTAAACAAAGATATAAAGAAACTGTGCTCAAAAAACTATAAAGTATTCATGAAAGAAATTGAGGAAGACACAACGAAATGGAAAAATGTTCCTTGCTCATGGATTGGAAGAACACATATTGTGAAAATGTTTATGCTACCTAAAGCAATCTGCACATTTAATGCAATCCCTATCAAAATACCATTTTTTCAAAGAAATGGAACAAATAATCCAAAAATTTTATGGAACCAGAAAAGACCTTGAATAGCCAGAGGAATGTTGAAAAGGAAAGCCAAAGTTGGTGGCGTCACAATTCCAGACTTCAAGCTCTATTACAAAGCTGTCATCATCAAGACAGATTGATGCCAGTATGGTCCTGGCACAAAAACAGACATATAGATCAATGGAACAGAATAGAGAGCCCATAAATAGACCCTCAACTCTATGGTCAATTAATCTTTGACAAAGCAGGAAAGAATGTCCAATGGAAAAAAGACAGTCTCTTCAACAAATGGTGTTGGGAAAACTGGACATCCACTTGCAGAAAAATGAAACTGTACCATTTTCTTACACTACACACAAAAATAGACTGAAAATGGATGAAAGACCTCAACGTGAGAAAGGAATCCATAAAAAATCCTTGAAGATGACACACATAGAACCTCTTTGACCTAGCTGCAGCCACTCCTTCCTAGAAACATCGCCAAAGGCAAGGAAAGCAATGGCAAAAGTGAACTATTGGGACTTCATCAAGATCGAAAGCTTTTTCATGGAAAAGGAAACAGTCAACAAAATCAGACAACTGACAGCATGGGAGAAGATATTTGAAAATGACATATCAGATAAAGGGCTAGGATCCAATATCTAAAAAGAACATCTCAAACTCAACACCCAAAGAACAAATAATCCAATCAAGAAATGGGCAGAGGACATGAACAGACATTTCTGCAAAGAAGACATCCAGATGGCAAACAGACACTGAAAAAGTATCCCACATCACTTGGCATCAGGGAAATACAAATCAAAACCCCAATGAGAAATAACATCACACCAGTCAGAATGGCTAAAATTAATGTCAGGAAATGACAGATGTTGGTGAGGATGCAGAGAATGTGGAATCCTCTTACAATGATGGTGGGAATGCAACTGGTTGCAGTCACTCTGGAAAACAGCATGGAGGTTCCTCAAAAAGTTGAAAATAGAACTGTCCTCGGCCACATAAATCGCACTACTGGGTATTTACCCTAAAGATCCAAATGTAGTGATCTTAAGGGGCATGTGCACCCAAATGTTTATAGCAGCAATGTCCACAATAGCCAAACTATGGTAAGAACCTAGATGTCCACCAAGAGATGAATGGATAAAGGAGATGTGATACACACACACACACACACACACACACACACACACACACACACACAATGAAATACTATGTAGCCATCAAAAGAAATGAAATCTTGCCCTTTGCAATGACGTGCATGGAACTAGAGGGTATTATGCTCAGTAAAATAAGTCAATCAGAGGAAGACAGCATATGATCTCCCTGATATGAGGAATTTGAGGGGCATTGTAGGGAAGAAAAAAGTGAAACAAGATTGGAGGGAGACAAATAATTAGAGACTCTTAATCTCACAAAATAAAGTGAGGTTTGTCTGGGAAGGCTGGTAGGGAAAGGGTGGTTAGGTTAAGGACATTGGGGAGAGTATGTGCTATGGTGAGTGCTGTGAAGTGTGTAAGACTGACAATTCACACACCTGTAGCCCTGGGCCAAATAATATGTTATATGTTAATTTTAAGAGATGATAAAAAATAAACAAATATATGAGCATATTGTTTTTTTCTCTTGAAAATAACATTTTAATATTTATGTGTGAGGTTAGAGTATGTAGACTAGCCACCTTGATTTGAGAGTGAAAAGGGATAGTTCACTTTCATTTTGTTGGTGAGAGTATAAATTGAGGAAAGATATCTAGAAATTCTAAATCCAAGCATTTAGCCTAATAAAAAAACTATGTTTGCAAATAGAGCATCCTACTAACACATATGCATACCAATTCATAAAAACAATTTTTAGAGATTTCAAGGCAATTATATAATGATATTTATTATATTATATTATATATTATTACTTATAATATATACAGTTTATATTATATATATGACATATTATTTAAAGACGATAATATATTTTAAGCCAATACATTATTTAAGACTATTTGAGACATAAAGATGGAATTGTCTATACAGTTGACCCTTGACCAACACAGTTTGGAACTACCTGAGTCCATTTATAATGTGGATTTTTTTCAATAAATATATTGGAAACGTTTTTACAAATTTGTGAAATTTTTAAAAAATCACAAACCACATGTCTTACTGAAAAGAATTAAACAGGTTTTATTGTACGAATACAGTATATAATATATATACCATACAAAAATATGTGCTATTGACTATCTATGATATCAGTAAGGCTTCCAGTCAACAGTAGGTTATGAGTAGTCAGTGTTCAGTGAGGCCAACAGTCACACACAGATGTCTGACTGTGGGGAGTGTTGGTGCCTCTAATCCCATTTTGTGTGTGTGTGTGTGTGTGCGTGTGTGTGTGTGTGTCACACTCTTTTCTACTAGACACTTTAAAGGAATTATCTAGCACTGCTACAAAGAGAGATCATCCATCATTATCCATTAACTGACTTGGAATAATATACAAAGTATATTTTATGTGAAAAAGGGAGTGAAAATACTATGAACATTATAATGAAAAAGTGAAATTTTTATAAGATGAGGAAATTTTATCTGTTGATAGTCCCCTGGGACAAAGCTTCATATATATTTGAGAAAAAATGGTTTAGAGCGTTGTAAAATCATGAGGGTCATACTCATGCAGCAGGTGCTTGTCTTCAAAAGAAGGCAGAGATTATGAACACAGGCATTTAGTTCATCAAGACGAGTTTGGACATATTGATGATGGGGTATCAGCTCAGGAAGAATCAACCTATTCATTGTGTGCAACAAAATAGATATCTGAGTAATATCTGTTAAGAAGACGCCAGATATTGGTGAAGATTGTAGGGGAAGAAAATGTAGATAGCTCTGTGATCAGGGTTGAGACTGTATTTGTGGAAGAAAATAAATTGTCATGTTTTTTTTTTAATTGTGGGATGTGTGATATAAACAACTGAATTCATCTCCTCAGTGAAATCCACAGTAAGTTTTGAACATTTCACCATGAATAAGAGTGTATGTTTCCAGAGTGTGAATGATAGAATATGCTGAATTATGTATCCAGCACAGACACAACCACGGAGATGCTGAAGTGAGAGGAACAGAGATCAGAGATGTGTTTTCCCTTGAGCAAAAGTCAAGAGGGACAAGTGCCAGAGCTCTCCACACAATGCACCAAAGTGTTAACTGCCATCTGTTGCTTTCTGTTTCTTCGTTTCAAATTGTATATAGCCTAATCTTTCATAAAAAAAAACATGTGCTGATAGCTAGAAAATATATTGGTTTTATTAAAAGAGCTGTGCTCATCCGGTGGCTTGTTTAGAGTTTCATCCATATTGATTGGGTGTGGATCATATGCCAGTGTCTTGTGTTTCTTGACTTTTAAAATTTTACTTGCTCAAAACTCCCATCAGCCTGACTGGGGTTTGCTTGCAACTACATGAGTTCAAGGTGCTCTTTACAAAGCCCTTTGTCTTTCCTTTCTTTTGGCCCAGATGTCACCCTGCATCACAGCACAAAGGTTTCTCCACCTCCTCCCAATCCCTGGTAATACGTGCTTTAGAGAGGGTGGCCCCACCGATCTTGTCCTGTCTGCCATCTGCACCCAGAGGCCCTAGGTGATACTGCTGGTGACAAATAGCTTCCAAGTCTGAGCATTTGACACACATCTTGCCCACACCCTGACTATCAGGTCATGAAACGTCATTCAGTGATTCAGTCCTGCCTGATACTCAAGCCAGAAAATACTGCTTAGTAGGAATCAAGTGAGTAGGATCTTGATGGCGACCAAAAACAGCCAAGAACTTGGAGCATTTATTTGCCATGGTAGATTTTGCTTTTGGTTCTGTTTGTCCCCTCCTCCCAGCATGGCATCCCAACTAGAATTTCACTGAATCTCCAGAAACCTTAGTATTGGGTGCCCTGAAGTACAATTGCCTGTACCTGTGAGTTGTCTTCTTGGGGTACCCATTAAAATTTTGAGTAAAGCACATAAGCAAATAGATTAATATATATCCTGTATATACCACTCTAATTTGGTCAATATCTGCCCAAGATTTTATGATATAATAGAAAAAAATGTGTAGTCTTATTTTTGCAGTCCTAGCAACAAATGTCAGTCTCAAATCATATTTATTTAAGAGAATTTAATTAATAGAAATTATTAATTTAATCAATAGAAAATGCAGAAGAAAGATGTAAAAATGTTAATAAGAGCTGTTCTTGGGCAGTACATTGCTCTGTAGTTTTTAAAAATAAATTGCATAAGTTTTATGTATTTGGCATACCTATTAGTCAGAGACCAGTCCAGAGAAAAAGAAAACACAATTATTTAAACAGATGCACTTGCTGTCTGGAATTGTTAACCACATATTTCAGGAATTGGAGTAGCATAAAGAAAGCACAAACACATTATGGAATAGGAACTGTACAAAGCAGCTGCTACCCTCAGAGTTCAGGGAACAAAAGAAAGAGATTTTAAGTTTTAAACCATGGATGCTTGCAGAGGGGCTGAGGGCTGGCCTATTTGGCTAGAGCTAAGCTTGGCATAGAAAGAGCTGTGCACTTAATGTAAGTCCTTCTGCAGCTCTGAGGGATCACAGTGCTGCCATCTTGACGTCAGATCATGGAGTCATTGCTAGTGTAAGTGCAGGGAGTGCAAAAATGGGCAGGAGTCATCCTGTACCGCTCATCTCACCAAAACATATCCCTCTGCAGCTCACTTTGAGCTGCCGCAAGGAAGGAGTTGGAAGCTCAAAGGGGAATATGGTTGTCTGAGATGACCCACAAATCCCAAAAAGAGAAGTATGGGTTGAAGCTTAAGACAACAACATAATACATGGTGGAGAATATTTCATTTCAATGGAAAAAGAAGCACCCCCATATTTTACTAAAGTCAACAGACCATTTAGTGCTTAGATGGGAGTCTATACACAGTAGAAGATCACTGATGGACGTCCAAGTTTACTTGGCCATTAACAAGCTAATTGGAATTAGCAAAATGTGATACAAAATCTCCTCACACTATGCCAAATTTATAAAAATAACAAAAGAAACAACAACAACAACTCAATAGACCTTCACAAGAGTAGGAAATCTTGGGAAATCATTGTAAGATATAAAGTTTGAGGGCTTGGCTTCCAGAAGTTGAGAAAGAGAGTTGAATTTGTAATTGATTTTACATTTTCAAAGCTCAGATATTTTCTGTTTAAAGCAGAAGCAGTTTGATCTTTGGGTGACTGTATTCCTGATTTGACCCATTTTTCAGTAAATGAGTATACACATTGAGAAGGTGATGATCCCTCGATTTGCACATCAGGGGCAGTAAAGAAATGGATTTCCTGGAATAATTCCAATGAGAGTATTTATTGAAGTGGAGCAAGCATGGGTCTGAGAAGCCAGAGATGAGCTACTGCTAGAAGCCAGGGCATGCCTGGGGACAAAAAAGCAGGAGATAATCTGAAGAGGAGGCAGTGCCTCTTGAAATTCTACAGTGTGAAGGAACATTGCAATATCTCTCAATCCAGAGCTGCAACCAAGAGTAAGAAGGAGAAATCCTGAAGCTTCCTCCAGGCTAGGCATATTCTACCAGTGCTCAGGTGAGCTAACCCTCACCTCTGGACATCATTATGGTAGCCTGGGTTATGCAGAACAAGGCCATAGCCTTTCTGTGTAAAGGTCAAGGCAAGCATGAACAGAGATTAATTTAAAACGAGGATGATCAGCAAAAGAGCTCCAAACCGTTTTCCAGCCCACCATTAGAATGCAACTTGTGAATGAGTAGCTTCCCTTTTTTAATTAATTAATTAATTATTTTATGAGAGGATTTCTGTATACAGGTTATGACTAGTTTACAGGATAAGAACTAGTTTAGATGACTGAGAGGTTTTATGTTCTGCCAACAGCCAGGATCCATCCAGGTTTCACATATTTTTTAAAAATTAAATACCATATTTCCTATGATAATAATTATTCATTTTTTTTGAACTCACAGTGCCTATCATAAATTTTACACATTTCTCGTGAAGATAAACCACGACCTCCCATAATGGGGGACCCTAAAACAGGATTTTGGTGAATCTACCAACGGCGAGTGGTTTAAATGTCATACAGTGAACAAGACAAATTATGGCAAATACAAGCAAAAGTAATAGAAACAAAATGCTAATACAAATCTTTTCCTTGTATTTTGTACAGAATATTATTTAGAAATGTGTTTGAGAGATGGTTAATACAGCTAGACTACACCGGAATGAAGTCTTTTTAAGATAAATTTTTATTTATCAGCTGCAATTGTGACATACCTTAGTACTATTTATTAAAGTATTCCCAAATCTTTGTCTTCCAGGAACAAGTGAAAGTGGCAATCCCCTTGTTCTTTAGTTTGGCCAATAAAATATGACTGGCAGTGTCATATTCATTACTAGGGGCACTTGGAGAGTCTCCCCGCACTTCCACAGTTAGCAGCAATTCTGCAAAGACTGGCCAAAGTGCAGACTCAGGTCCTTAATGAGAAGAATGCAGGGAATCATAACAGCTATTTTGTTTGAAGCCACCAGATTGTGAGTTTGGTTTACTGCAGGATGATATTGCTTGTGTTGTTTGGTAGAACAAGTGTTCAAAACAAAAGCAGCTCATGTTTGCAAAGCCTGCCATCATCGAAGTATGTGGTAGTGATGATATGATCAACTTTTTCATGATGGTGACTTCATGGCTTGAGAAAATGTCTCCCACCTGCAAACCTTCCCTTTGCTGAATATTTTATATTAAAAAAAAAAAAACAGCAACACTTGAGACCTGAGAGACTTTTGGTAATGGAGGTTATTTTTGCCTAAGCAGTCTGTTGGTGAGGTGCTTGGGGGAACACGACCCTTTGCATTGACGCCATCATGCAACATATTGGTTGGTGGCAAAATGTGGGTTCCCAGATTTATGCAAAGGCTGAGCTTCACACAGCTCACACATCCGAGCTGCGGGACCTCTTAAAAATAATTAACTACAGACATCTGGAAAACACAGATTACTGAGGCATTCATAGCCTCAGAAACTTTCTCTATGGATAACCAAGGCTTAGTTATATTTTTGTTTAAAAAAAAGGAGTATTTTCCATTTTGCTTTAAAAGAAGCTCATTGACCATGCATATAAAACGCAAATATTTAAATGGGGTGAGCTCATTCAGAATTTTTTCTTAGAAATTTCAGAAGCAGAATGATTTCTCCAGAAAAGAGAATTTGGCAGGTTCACAGGAGGCATTGCACAGCAGGCCCATAAAGTTTTATGCCAGCATTCATTCTGTAAACGTTTCCAGAGAACCAGCAGTATGATGGATGGCTGTGCCAATTGCTGAGAATACAAATGTGAATGAGACATTTTCTCCAGTCTAATGGGATTTAGAAAAAAAACACATCAGTGGAAACAGAGTGGTGGTCTATTGGAAGTATTTACATTGTTGGTCCAAAGCAAATTTACTGGCTAACTTTTAGGGATAAATTTGATGCCATGCTTGGCTTTTCATAAATGACCAAGAAAAACTAAAAATATCCTACATTCCTGCTCATTTTAAAACTCCATTCTTTAATGTCTGGGTAGATGTGTGATAATTAGTTTATGGTAAATTCAAAGCTATCTGAGACCTAGATCTCCATCCCGCTTCCCTCCCTGAATGGTGGTAGTGCTGCTGAGGGGCCAAGTGGGATATTAAGAAATAGAATACAGTCTGATCTTATTGTGGAGAATAAACATCTTCCAGTAGTGTTAAGTGGATGCTAAATACACAAAGCTAATTATTTTCCTGAACTGGTGTCCTTCAGATATTAAATTGTAGTCTATTTCCTGCCCACTCACAGTTGTGTCAAGAATTATCCAAGCAATGCAATCTAAGAACAGAAACCGTGGTAGAGAGTATTCCTGCCATGCTGGTCCTTGAATATCTTTTGTGGGTACTTGAAATACATTGCTAATTTTTTCAAGAGTCCACTTTCCTTTGCTGGTGTTGGCCTGATGAATGTAAGTTTCTTTCCTCTAACATCTCAGTGTGTGTCTTTGAAAGCAGGAAACACTCATCTGTGGAAGACAGAGCTGAGATGTTTATACTGTGAGAAGGGATAGTCATGCAGCATTTATCAGACCCAAAAGCTGCCTGAGTTGGGCTTCCATCTGTTCAGGTTTATTTCCTGGAGGTACTGACTGAGGAGAGACCCCCACCAGAGTTAATAAAGTGAGATCTTTGATGTCTTATGGGAACAACTAGATTGCTTCCCCAAGTATAATGGCTATCAAGAGGAAAGACGGTTCTTTGAAAGTTTAGAGGAAAGCAAACTCAGGGCCCTGGGATGGAGCCCCACATCAGGCTCTCTGCTCAGCAGGAAGCCTGCTTCCCTTCCTCTCTCTCTCTCTCTATCTATCTCTCTCTCTCTGCCTGCCCCTTTGCCTACTTTTGATCTCTGTCAAAGAAATAAAATCTTAAAAAAACAAAACAAAACAAAACAAAACAAAAAAACCTTGCCATTGTTGGAAGCTCTTTATCTCTCCATCTATTTTGAATGTCAGCCTGACTGGATAAAGTATTTGTGGCTGCATGTTCTTCTCATTTATTTCCCTGAAAATGTCTTGCCAGCCTCTCTGGCTGAAGTGTTGAATCACTATACTGTGCACATGGAACTAATATAACATGGTATGTTGAGTAGCTAGAATTAAAATAAAATTTTAAAATATAAAATAAAAAATAATTGAAATAAAAAAATTTTAAAATTAGAAAACATAAAAGTTTGTCATTCTTCCAAGCTATTTTTTTTAAAACTGGTTATCTAAAGAGGGTAAACTCAGGACAAAAATCTGAATGTAAAAGAGAAAGTTGTAAAGCCTTCTAAAAAGGGAATGTTTGTTTGGGAAGGAATGTTATGCATGGTCAGGACGGTCTAAGATTGGAATGAAGAATTTTACAATCAAAAGTAAGCTGGTTAAACATCAGAATTTGGTTTTTCTTCCTCATGAGAATGAAGGATTTTGTGGACTTTTTTTTTTTCTTAATTTTCTTTTGAGTATTGGCCCGCTTAAGTCTCTTTGACCTGGAACATCCCAAAGGATTTGCTAAATTAATTTAGCTTATTTGATATGATAAATTACATGGTAATCATTGTCAAATAAAACTCCATACTAAGTTTTTTTTTTTTCTTCGCTATTATAGTTTTAATATTGTGGCATATATAGATTAGGTCCATTCTGGTTCAACAAAACATGGCTCCTCATTGCCAGATGCAGACCTTCCTGATGTCTTTGTAACGTGGCATCTGTTTCCTTCTGAATCAGAGAGAAGACAGTGGGTAAAGAATCGGAGTGATTTAAAGAAAGACTCAGGGCTAAGGGAAAACCAGGACACCACTTGGTTCTTCCCAGATCCCTGGCAAGCTGCATTTTTCTTGATTTTTTTTCCATTCCTTCACCACCATAAGGCATTTAAGATGATTCCAATGATAAATGGACATTAGTGGGAAGCCTTCTAAAACAGTAAAAAAAAAAATGTTTAGCAACATTGTCTAACCTATCAGGTCCATAATCCTGAACAACGTTTTGTCTCCAGAGGTTCCAGGGCCCCTTCATGTGTACCCTTTGAACACCTGAAGCTGGGTTCATTCCACTGCCACTTAGTAGGGTTTGTCATATACCCTGTTGTTCTTTCTGTATTTTCTGGATCACATAAAGCCTTTCCCTGCCAAGAGGCTGGTGATTGCACTGTGCAAAGACCCTGTTAAAAATGGGTTTCTCCCTTGGGGCACACTTTCTGTGATCTCCATTGACCAGGGCATATATTTCACAGGGTAAATCACAGGAGCCTTTAGGAAATCCTTGCAGATTTCATTGAATTGTCTCCGTGTACAACCTTTTACTGATCCATTGTGTTGCATGCTGGTCAATCCAACTACGTAAGTCTGAGATGTCCAGTGCTCAAGCTTATCATCAACAGGTTATGGAAGCCTTCCTAGATCACAGTTAAAAGGATTCTCTCCATCACAGTTTACAACCTGGTGATTAAGTATTTGAGACACATCATTAGAGGAATACAGCCCTTGAAAGCCAGTAAAACAGGGACCTTTCTAAATCTCCTTCTGTAAAACTCAAATGTATTGAGCCTCCGGTGCACATCAAACAGCTACAGAATTCTCCAGCTGACACCTGGTCCTGCACAGACACTTGATATTTCTGAATCTACTTGGAAGAAAGTGAAATAGCTGACATTTAGGTAGACCGTGCTCACGCAAGGCAATGGATCAAGACTCCAAGCTTTGACCAAACATGTGATCCTTTATCTCTCTTCTCTTTTCCTTTATTCTGGCAATGGCCTGGAAAGGTAACACCCTCATCTGTATTGCCCAGGTCATTACTACAGCAGTAGTCTCTGGAATTTAGAGCAACCTCTTATTTCAGACTACCAGAAAATTCAACACTTGTCTGGAAATTAATCAAGCTAAATAAGACATTTCATTGGTTAACTTCCCTACATTCATGTTCTGAGTTAGAAGGGAACGACCAGGAAAAATTGTGTTCCAAGATTCATTCCTTTGGCTGGCCTTACTTCCCTGGTTAGGGATAAGTGTAGATGGAGTATGATCAGGACCTATTCCTTCATTCTTGAAATTGTTGCAGAATCCCTTGTCAAAGCAATGTCCTCCCAACAAGAATCCTTACACTCTGGCCAAAGGAGTTCTTAAAAATAAGATATCCCTTGTTTATCTCTTAGCTGAGCAAGGCTGGGTCTGTGCTGTAGACAACAGCATGTGCTAAACCCCAATGAACAGTTTTGGGGAAATTGAAGCATAATAACATCATATTACTGAGGAAGCCACGTGGCTAAAAGAGTGACTCCTTCAGCAGGGTCTTTCTTAGTGGTTTGTTTTTAATTGCTTTGAGTCTTCAAGAACTTGGGCTCAAATTGCACTCCAAACATTGAGAATTATCTTGTTTTTCATAATAAATATAATCTGTGTGGTGCTTTATATTTTCTCAAAAGCTCTAAATGCAAATGCAGAGACACTAACCTGCATACTAATCATCCTTATAAGACTGGAACATCAGAAAACACACACACACACACACACACACACACACACACACACGAAGAGCATGACCAATTCAAAAATTGTAAGACTGCAGTGGTGACCTGTGAACATCACAAGGGTTAATCAGAAAGGTCAAGGATTCTGAATACTACGCTGAGGAGCAACAAGTACTGTGAGCACTTCAGAGCACTTGCTGAGAGTGACGTTAATGCCTTCAATTTAGAGTCCATCTCTCAGTTAAGCTGAGAGTCTGATCAAAAGATGGGGCTGTTGGGGACACCTGGGTGTCTCAGTGGGTTAAAGTCTCTGCCTTTGGCTCAAGTCATGATGCCAGGGTCTTGGGATCAAGGCCCGCATCAAGCACCCTGCTCAGTGGGGAGCCTGCCTCGCCCTCTCTCTCTGCTTGCCTCTCTTCCTGCTTGTGATCTATGTCTGTCAAATAAATAAATAAAATCTTAAAACAGCGACCCAACTGCAGTTTCAACATCCAGAACTATACAACTTTTAGCCAGCCAAGGTGGGAATTTCCTGGTCAGCTCTAGGAAGTCTACTGATCTACTGGCCCCCTCTGTTTCCCTTAGGAGGGTGATATTGCCTAAAGCAATGGATTCTTAGCTGATTATGTTTAATTTTCTCCCTTGCTGTCTTATTTTTAAGATTTATTTATTTGTGGGGAGGGGTCAGTGAGAAAGGGAGAGCAAAACACAAATAGGCTCTGTGCTAAGCACAGATCCCTGTGTAGAACTGGGTCCCAAGAACCTGAGAGGTGGGATGCTAACGAGGTGGGATTCTAACATCGAGGTGGGATGCTAACATTTTCCTTCTTTGAATTTACTCCCATGCCTATACTTCAAACCTACTTCTTCCAGAACACACCTGCCGCCAGCCCCTATGCAGAAATTCTCTTAGGGCTGTCTCCCACTGATTATGTCCAGGGCACATGAGTGACGTTGGAGAAGCCAGGCAGCCACTGGGCAGCGGTAGGGTAGCAAGGAGGGTCTGCATGGGGGAGGGACAGTGGCAGGATGGGAAGCAGCATCATGAAGGGGTGGCAGAAACCAGAAGGGTTGCAGTGAGGCAGCATGTGCAACAGGGTGGGGCAGCGAGGAAGCAATGTCTGGGGTGGTGGGCTGGTGGGCAGTGGCTGGGCTGAAGGGGTGACAGTGGAGGGTGGGCACAGCAGGGCAGCACCAAGGTGGCAGGCAGCGGGAAGCATTGTCATCGGGTTGCAGTCACAGCAGCGTTGGGGAGGTGCAGTGTGGTGGCAGTGGCGTTGGCGGGGCACAGTGGGTCAGCAGCAGAGTGGGGGGGAAGCAGGACGGTATTGGAGTGGGGGTAAATTGTGGGGGGTGGGCAGTACCAGTGGGGGGGTGGTCTCATGGTAGTGGGGCAAGGCAGCAGCAGCAGGGTAACCAAGGAAGTGGCGGTGGCCTTGGAAACCCTGGCAGCAGCACCAGGCCAGCGGGTGGCGGGGCGGGTATGGGGGGACGTGGGCAGGACGGCAAGAAGGGGAAACCTGGGGAGTAGCTTGGGGAGGACTGCAGTGGCGCTGGGGTAGATGTGCAGCAGGGCAGCAGGTCCCTGGGGTGCAGTAGCTGTGGCGGGCGGGGTGTGGCAGCGGGAATCAAGGGCAACTCAGTAGGGCAATGGGGTAGTCATGGCGTGGGGTGGTAGGTGGGTCCGTGGGGCTACCCAGGCGGGAGGAGGTGACAGCCAAGTGATAATCCTATGGTAGGGGGCGGGACACGCGGGGGAGGGATAGGTGTCACCAGAGCCAGGTGAGGGGACAACCAGTTGGTTGTGGCACAAGGAGTGGTGGTGGGCCTGTCGTGGGGGAGCTGTGTGACAGCCAAGTAGGGCAGCCCTGTGGCGACTGTTTGGGGGTGGGTGGAATCTAGGCGGCAACAACTGGGAGTGGGGTGGGACCAGTGCAGAGGCAGCGGCTCAGCAGCAGCAGCAGAGGGGCGGGCTTGGTGGGCGGGCCAACAGTGCACATCAATTGGGCGGGGCAGCAGCTGTTGGGAGGGTATGGTGGGCGGGCCCATTATGCATGTCAAGGGGGCGGGGCAGCAGCGAGTTGGAGCCTGTGGTGGGCGGGCCCACAGTGCTCGTCAAGGGGGCGGGGTAGCCGCAGTCAGGAGCCGGTGGTGGGCGGCCCATCATGTAGGTCAAGGGGACCGGGCAGCAGCAATTAGGAAGGCGTGGTGGGCGGGTCCATCATGCACTTCAATGGTCCTGGGCAGCAACACTTAGGAGGGCGTGATGTGCAAGCCCATAGTGTGTGTCAAGGGGGCGGGGCAGCAACAGTTAGGAGCCCGTGGGGGGCGAGCCGTTAGGGGGTCGTGGCGTGTGGGGGGAGGCGGGACCAGTTGGGCATCAGCGAGGCATTAATGTCATGGTGTGGTGGGCTACATGGGCCTGAGGAGTTGGCAGCCAGGAGATAACACTGAGGTAGGGGTACGGGATCACAGGGGAGATAGCAGGGGTCACCAGAGGCAGGGAAGCAGGAAGGCAGTCGTGGCACAGGGAGGGGTGGGAGCTGAGTGGCACCCAAGTGGGGAAGCCATGGGGCACCTGTGGGGGATGGGTGGAATCTAGGCAACAGCAGAGGGGTTGAAGGGGTGGGACCAGGGTTGAAGGGGTGGGACCAGCCCAGGCAGCAGTGCAGCAACAGTTAGGTGTTCCTGGTGGGTGGGCTAATCCTGCATGTCATGGGGGCGGGGCAGCAACAGTTAGGAGGGCAAGCTGGGTGGGCCCATTGTGAATGTCAAGGAGGCGGGGGCAGCAACAATTAGGAGGGCATGGTGGGCGGGCCCACAGTGCACGCCAAGGGGGCGGGGCAGCGAAGCAAAGCTGAGGCTGGGGCATAGGGCAATAGTGGGCAGCAGCAGCCATGGTCGTGTTGGGGGTACAGCAGGCTGGCAGTGGTGCATGTGGGGGAGCAGCAAGGTGGTAGCAGCGTGAGGGGGTTGGGGGGCGGGCGTGCGAAGCAGTAACACACATGGCAGTGGGGAGGCAACAGAGCAAGGGAAGGGGGAAGTAGCTAGGTGGTCCTGGCAGGTGGAGGGGAGGGACCAGCCTGGCATCAGCAGGGCATCAGTGTCATGGTGTGATAGGCGAGGCTGCCGCGCTCTATGGGCAGGACAAGGTGGCATGAGGTGGGGCCAGTGGGGAAGGAGTGGGGGTGTCACCAGTCAGCAGTGTTACAGGGAGGGGTAGCTTCCTGTGGTAAGGGGAAAGTGTGTGACACCGGAGTGGGGCAGCTGTGTGGCACCTGGAGGGGATGGGTGGAATATAGGAGGCAGGGAAGAGAGGGTGGGACCAGTCCTGAAGCAGCAGCACAGCGACAGCTTGACTGGCTTGCTGGGCCTGCTCGTAGTGCATGCAAACAAGGTGGGGCACCGAAGCACGGCAGAGGCCTGAGGCACAGGACCAAGTCAGCGCAGCAGTAAGGGGGCCTGTGGAGGGGGGGGCACAGCTGTGCAGCAGGGGTGCATTTTTGGGGGGCAGCAAGATAGTAGCAGCACGGAGGGTGGTGGACATGCTGGGTAGTCACACGCTTGGTGGCCAGGAGGCAACAGAGTGGGGTGGGGGGGGACAGTAGCTAGGTGGTAGTGTCACTTGGGGGTGGGCAGGACTAGCTGGGTATAAGCTGGATGTCAACATCATGGCGTGGTGGGTCAGGCAACGAAGCAAGGGCCTGGCTTTGCTGGGCTTGGTGCAAGTCTACAGGGCAGGATCACCAATAGCATCAGCAGCGGGGACCCAGGGTAACAGTGGAGAGGCAATGGTGAATGTAAGTGGGGGCGCTGTGGACTGGGGTGCATCGCGGTGGGAGTGGCTCATGTTGTGAGGGAATCCTGGTGGTACCAGTGTGGGGAAGGTGGAGTATGACGAGTGGGGCGGCAGCAGCATAGCAACAGGGGTAGGGAATCAGGAAGTCTCCAGAGTGGGGGACAGGGGTAGCAGCCAGGTGGTAGATGCAGGAAGGAGTGGGCGGGAACAGCAGGGGGACAGTGTGGCACGTGGGGCAGGCATGCAAGTCAACAGGGCAGGGCTGTGTAGGGCTGGGCTATGAAGACCAGCAGCAGCGGGACACAGGGCATCAGCAGGACTTAGGGCAAGAGTGGGACACAGGGCGGCAGCAGATCAGAAGCAGGGTGGCGGTAAGAGGGCAGTGAAGGTGAGGGGCAGGGGATTGGTAGTGGGGGTGTCATGCACCTGGCAGGGTAGAGGTGCGGGGAGAGCACAGAGGGATGGTAGCAGCAATGCGGTGGGGCAGAACCATAGTAATGAGCATGGTGGTGGGCGGGGTGGGACAGTGTGACTGCATGGGTGCATGCGGGCTGGCGGGCAGGTGGTGGCGTGCGGCGAAGGGGGACGGAACCAGCTGGGAAGCAGCGGCACAGCAACTGCACAGGAAGTGCATGAAGGGCGGGATAGGGCCTTAATGCATGTCAGTGGGGGCTGGAGTGAAGGTCAACCCTGGCCTGGGGCACAGGGCAGAAGCCTGGCTGCAGCAGCGGTGGTAAGATGTACAGTATGAGGGGTGTGCTGCGGACCACAGGGTCACGAGGTGGGGGCACCCAGGCAGTAGTAGCATTGCGAGAAGACTGGGATGAATGGGACGGCAGCAACAGGTCAACGGGGAGGGAATCTGGAGGCACTGGAGCCAGGGTAGGGGGGCCGGCAGGCGCTAGCAGTTCAGGGATGTTTGGTCGGATCAGCAGGGCAAGAGCACTAGGTTAATAGCTGTGTGGGCAGGGCAGAGGCCCTGCCCAGCCGCAGCAGCAAGGGGGCAGGATGCAGTGAAGAAATGGCAGGGGGTGGCAGTGAGACAGCAGTGACTTGAGGAAGTGCAGTTGGATGGCAGCAGACATGGAGGCAAAGCAGGGAGGCAAAGCAGAGAGGGATTGGCCTGGATGTGTTTGGGTGGGACCAGCGGGGCAGCAGCTGCAGGGCAATGGTGCAGCATGGCTTGGGGGCAGGGCGGGGCAGTGGAGATGGGCAAGAGCAGCAGGTCGACCACGGTAGCAGTGGTGGTGCTGTTGAAAACACAGGCACCAGGGCAATAGAAGCACTGGGGGGTGGCGCAGCAGGGTGGCAGAGTCCTGGGGGTGCACACGGGAGTGTTAGGTGCACTGGGGATGGCACAGCAGGACATCAGTTGCAATGGACAGGGCAGCAGGGCAGCTATAGCAAGGGTTAGCAGTTGTGGGGAAAAGGGACACTGCTGTGGAGTAGCAGGGTGGAGGGTGGCAGCGGTGGTGGCAGTGGCCTGTCAGGAATGGGGGGTGGAAGGGACAGCGGTGGGTGTGTTGGACACAGCAGGGTGGCAGTGGGGGGATGGCACAGTGGGGTGGCAGTGGTACGGGGTGTGGGGACCAGCCAGGCAGCAGAAGCACAGGCTGGGGGGGGGGTCAGTGATTTGGTAGCAGCACCCTCAAATGTTTTTTCTGCATCTGTTGAGATGTTCCTATGATGTTGATCCCTCGTTTTGTGAATGCAGCACATTAGTTTGACTTGTGGATGTTGAACTGAAGTTTCATCCCTGAAATAAATCTTACTGGATCATACCTCTCCCTGTATGGTAGAATTCGGTTTGCTGATATTTGGGTGAGGATTTTTTGGTCTATGTTCATGACAGATACTAGTCTGTCATATTCTTGGGGCACATTGGGAGGTTTTGATAAGGGCCATGCTGGCCTCATAAAATGAGGTGGGGAGCATTTCTGTCTCTTGTTTTTCTGGCAGAGTTGAAGAAGGATTGGATTTCATTTTTTTCTGTGGATGATTCCTAGAATTCACCAGTGAAACCATGGGGTCCTGGAGTTTTGCTTGTTGGAAGTTTTTGATTTCTTATTTAATCTCCCTACTGGTCATTGGTCTGTTCAGAATTTCTGTTTCTTCAGGATTCAGTCTTGGCAGGTTGTATGTTTCTGGGAATGTAACCTTTTCTTTTGGATTATCCAACTTGTTGGGGTGTAATTGTTCATAGTACTTTCTTATGAGCCTTTGCATATCTATGGTATCAGAGAACATCTCTTTCATTCCTGATGATGAGTACTCTTTTTTTTTTAGCTTCAGTCTGTCTGAGACTCTGTCAGCTTTGTTCTTTTCAAAGAACCAGCTCTTTGTTGATCTGTTGTTGTTCTTGTTTTTGTTATACATATATATATATATATATATATATATATATATGTATATCTTTCTGTTGTCTTTTTAGTCTGTATTTCACTTATTTCCGTTCTGATGTGTTCCTTCCTTTCTTCTACTAACTTTGGACTTTATTTGTTCTTTTTCTGTTTCCTTGAAGTATCAAGTTAGGTTGTTTATTTGAGATGTTTCTTGTTTCTTAGTTAGGCCTGTGTCACTATAAACTTCCTTCATAGAACCACATTTTTTTTTTAAGTTAGGTCTAAGGGGTGCCTGTGTGGCTCAGTCTGTTAGGCGTTGGGATTTGGCTCAAATCATGAATTTAGGGTCCTGGAATTGAGCCCTGCATCAGCTCCCTGGTCAGCATGGGGAGCCACTTTCTCCCTCTGCTAGTGCCTGCTGCTCCTTCCACATTGCTCAGTCTCTCTCTCTCTCTCCCTTCCTCCCTCCCTCCCTCTATGTCAAATAAATAAATGACATCTTTAAAAAGTAAAGTGAGCTCTATGGTCAGCCTGGGGTTGAAACTCAAAACCACAAGATCAGGAGTCACAGAACTCCACAGACTAATCGGCTAATTTTATGCCGCATTTTAGAACCTGCTTTACTGCATTCCGTAAATTTTGTTTCATTGTATTATTTTTTTCATTTGTCTCAAATTATTTCTCTGTTTCTAATTTGGTTTGCCCATTTGCCCAATTGGTTGTTCAGTAGCATGTTGTTTAGTCTCTGTGTTTATGAATTTCTGGTTTCCTTCTTGTAATTGATTTCTAGTTCTATACCACTGTGGTTGGAAAAGATGGTCCATTGGATTTCAGTCATCATTTGGGAAAATTCTAGGCTTCTGGATTTTATTGACTTGTCTTGTGTCCTCACATATGACCTATGGTGGAGAATGTTCTATGTACACTAGAGAGTGATGTATTCCATGTGCTGCTTTTGGATGGAGGGCTCTGTATGTATCTGTCAAATCCATCAAAGTAATTGGTTCTCTGAGGCTGTTTCCTTTGTGATCTTCTGTTTGGATGGTGTATCATTGAGAGAAGTGTGAGGTATTAAATTTCCGTATGGTATTGGTACTGATGGCTTCTCTAAGGTTTGTTTATATATGCTCTACATATGTAGTTGCTCCACTGTTGGGTGGGTAAATATTTATAAATATTGCATTGTCTTACTGCATTGATTCCATTATCAGTTTGTAGTACCCTTCATTGGCTCTTGTTACATTGTATGCATTTTTTCTTTTTCTCCTCCATTGGACTGAAAATCAGGAGATCGTCTGTGAGCTCTGCAGCCATGAACAAAGCACACCCTGCTCTAAGTCTGGTTTTCTTTTTTTTTCCCCTCTATAAATAAACACAATAATTCTTCTCCCAGGACCATATCCTGTCTCCAATAAGAGAGTGTGTATAAAATTGATTTGTAAACTAGGAGATACTGCCCAATTATGAAAGTGATTATGCAACCACCAAATGTCCAGGACAAGAATTAGTTTTTGTTTTGTTTTTTTGTTTTGCATTTTTTGTTTTTTTAATTAATTAATTTATTTTCAGCATAACACTACTCATTGTTTTTGCAGCACACCCAGTGCTCCATGCAATATTTGCCCTCTCTATTACCCTCCACCTGGATTCCCAACCTCCCAACCCCCGCAACTTCAAAACCTTCAGGTTGTTTTTCAGAGTCCATAGTCTCTCATGGTTCATCTCCCTTCCAATTTCCCACAACTCCCTTCTCCTCTCCATCTCCCCATGTCCTCCATGTTCTTTGTTAGACTCCACAAATAAGTGAAACTATATGATACTTGACTGTCTCTACTTGACTTATTTCACTCAGCATAATCTCTTCCAGTCTCGTCCATGTTGCTACAAATTTGGGTATTCATCCTTTCCGACGGAGGCACAATACTCCATCTTCCTTATCCATTCGTCCGTTGAAGGGCATCATGGTTCTTTCCACAGTTTGGCAACTGTGGCCACTGCTGCTATAAACATTGGAGTACAGATGGCTGTTCTTTTCACTACATCTGTATCTTTGGGGTAAATACCCAGCAATGCAATTGCAGGGTCATAGGGAAGCTCTATTATAAATATCTAGAGGAATCTCCACACTGTTCTCCAGAGTGGCTTCACTAACTTGCATTCCCACCAACAGTGTAAGAGTGTTCCCCTTTCTCCACATCCTCTCCAACACATGTTGTTTCCTGTCTTGCTAATTTTGGCCATTCTAACTGGTGTCAGGTGGTATCTCAATATGGTTTTAATTTGAATCTCCCTGATGGCTAGTGATGATGAACATTTTTTCATGTGTCTGATAGCCATTTGTATGTCTTCTTTGGAAAAGTGTCTGTTCAAATCTTCTGCCCATTTTTTGATATGATTATCTGTTTTGTGTGTGTTGAGTTTGAGGAGTACTTTATAGATCCTGGATATCAACCTTTTGTCTGTACTGTCATTTGCAAAAAACATCTCCCATTCCTTGGGTTGCCTCTTTGTTTTGTTGACTGTTTCTTTGCTGTGCAGAAGCTTTTGATCTTGAGGAAGTAACAAAAGTTGATTTTCGCTTTTGTTTCCTTTGTCTTTGTAGTCATATCTTGAAAGAAATTGCTGTGGCTGATATGAAAGAGGTTACTGATTATGTTCCCCTTTAGGATTCTGATGGATTCCTGTCTCACATTGGGGTCTTTTATCCATTTTGAGTTTATCTTTGTGTACTGTGTAAGAGATGGTCGAGTATCATTCTTCTACATATAGCTGTCCAGTTTTCCCAGTACCATTTCTTGAAGAGACTGTCTTTTGTCCACTGTATATTTTTTCCTGTTTTGTTGAAGATTATTTCACCATAGAGTTAAGGGTCCATATCTGGGCTTTCTACTCTGTTCCACTGGTCTATGTGTCTGTTTTTATGCCAGTACCACGCTGTCTTGGTGATCACAGCTTTGTAGTAAAGCTTGGAATCAGGTAACGTGATGCCACCAGTTTTGTTTTCGTTTTTCAACATTTCCTTAGCAATTTGGCATCCCTTCTGATCCCATACAAATTTTAGGATTATTTGCTCCAGCTCTTTGAAAATTTCCGGTGGAATTTTGATCAGAATGGCATTAAAAATATAGATTGCTCTAGGCAGTATACACATTTTAACAATGTTTATTCTTCCGATGTAAGAGCATGGAATGGTCTTCCATCTTTTCATGTCTTCATCAATATCTTTCATGAGTGTTCTGTAGTTCCTCCAGTACAGATCCTTTACCTCTTTGATTAGGTTTATTCCCAGGTATCTTATGGTTCTTGGTGCTATAGTAAATGGAATCAATTCTCTAATTTCCCTTTCTGTATTTTCATCGTTTGTGTATAAGAAAGCCATTGATTTCTGTACATTGACTCTGCCACGTTACTGAATTGCTGTATGAGTTCCAGTAGTTTGGGGGTGGAGTCTTTGGGGTTTTCCATGTAAAGAATCATGTCATTTGTGAAGAGAGAGAGAGAGTTTGACTTGTTCATTGCCAATTTGGATAAATTTTATTTCTCTAGCTGTTGATAGGACTTCTAATACTATGTTAAACAAGGGTGGTGAGAGTGGGCATCCTTGTCGTGTTCCTGATCTCAACGGGAAGGCTGCAAGCTTTTTTCCATTGAGGATGATATTTGCTGTGGGTCTTTCATAGAGAGATTTTATGAAGTTCAGGAATGTTCCCTCTATCCCTATATTTGAAGCGTTTTCATCAGGAACGGATGCTGGATTTTGTCAAATGCTTTTTCTGCATCAATTGAGAGGACCATGTGGTTCTTCTCTCTTCTCTTATTGCTTTGTCCTATCACATTGATTGATTTGCGAATGTTGAACCAACCTTGTAACCCAGGGATGAATCCCACCTGGTCATGGTGGATAATAATTTTAACGTGCTGCTGGATCCTGTTTGCTAGGATCTTGTTGAGAATCTTAGCATCCATATTCATCAGAGATATGGTCTGAAATTCTCCTTTTTGGTAGGGTCTTTGCCTGGTTTGGGGATCAATGTAATGCTGGCTTAATGAAAAGAGTCTGGAAGTCTTCCTTCTGCTTCAATTTTTTGGAACAGCTTCAAGAGATATGGTGTTATTTCTTCTTTGAAAGTTTGGTAGAATTCCCCAGGGAATCCGTCAAGTCCTGGGCTCTTGTTTTTGGGGAGTCTTTTGATCACTGCTTCAATCTCATTAGGAGATATCGGTATATTCAGGTTCTCTATTTCTTCCTGGTTCCATTTTTGGGAGTTTGTAGTTTTCCAGGAATGCATCCATTTCATCTAGGTTGCTTAGCTTATTGGCATATAACTGTTGGTAATAATTTCTGATGATTGTTTCTACTTCTTTGGTTTTAGTTGTGATCTCTCCCTTTTCATTCATAATTTTATTAATTTGGGCTTTCTCTCTTTTCTTTTGGATTAGTGTGGCCAATGGTTTATCGATCTTATTGATTCTTTCAAAAACCAGCTTCTAGTTTCATTGATACGTTCTACTGTATCTCTTGTTTCTACCTCATTGACCTCTGCTCTAATCTTGATTATTTCCCTTCTTGCATGTGGAGTTGGTTTGATTTGTTGTTGATTTTCCAGTTCTTTAAGGTGTAGAGACAGCTTGTGTATTCTGGATTTTTCAGTGCTTTTGAGGGAGGCTTGGATGGCTACGTTTTCCCCCTTAGAACCGCCTTTGCTGTATCTCATAGGTTTTGGACCAAACTGTCTTCATTCTCTTTTTTTTCCATGAATTGTTTAAGTTCATCTTTGATCTCCTGCTTGGTCCAAGCATTCTTAAGCAAGGTGGTCTTTAGCTTCCAGGTGTTTGAGTTCCTTCTGAACTTTTCCTTGTGATTGAGTTCCAGTATCAAAGCATTGTGATCTGAGAATATGCAGGGAATAATGTGTCTTTTGGTATCGGTTGAGTCCTGCTTTGTGACCCAGTATGTGGTCTATTCTGGAGAAGGTTCCATGTGCACTTGAGAAGAATGCGTGCTCTGTTGTTTTAGGGTGGAATGTTCCGTATATGTCTATGAGGTCCATGTGGTCCAATGTTTCATTCAATGCTCTTATTTCTTTATTAATTTTCTGCTTCGATGATCTGTCTATTTCTGAGAGAGGTGTATTAAGATCTCCTACTATTATTTTATTCATATCAATATGACTCTTTATCTTGATTAATAGTTTTCTTATGTAATTGGGTGCTCCCATATTGGGGGCATAGATATTCACAATTGTTAGATCATCTTGGTGGATAGTCCCTTTAAAAATTATGTAGTGTCCTTCTGTATCTCTGACTACAGTCTTTAGGTTAATATCTAATTTATCTGATATGAGAATCGCAACCCAGTCCTTCTTTTGAAGCCCATTGGCATGAACAATGCTTCTCCATCCCTTCACTTTGAGGCTAGGTGTATCCTTAAGTTCAAAATGGGTCTCTTGTAGACAACATATGGAGGGGTCCTGTCGTTTTATCCAATCTGCAACCCTGTGTCATTTTATGGCCGCATTTAGACCATTCACATTGAGAGTGATTATTGAGAGATAGGTTTTTATTGACATTGTGTTGCCTTTGAAGTCTTTCTGTCTGTAGATTGTTTCTATATTTCTGTTCAATGATATTCTTAGGATTTTTTTCTCTTTTATACGACCCCCCCCTTAATATTTCCTGCAGTGTTGGCTTGGTGGTTGCATAGTCTTTTAAGTCTTGCTGGTCTTGGAAACACTTTATCTCTCCATCCATTTTAAATGTCTGTCTTGCTGGATAGAGTATTCTTGGCTGCATGTTCTTCTCATTCAGTACTCTGAATATATTTTGCCAGCCCTTCCTGGCTTGCCAGGTCTCTGTGGAAATGTCTGACGTTATTCTAATGGGCTTTCCTCTGTATGAAAGTAGCTTCTTTGTCCTAGCTGCTTTTAAGAGGGTCTGTCTTGAAACATAATTCCTCATTTTAACTATAAGTTGTTGTGAGGACTTTGAGAATCTAAAATCTTGGGAGCGTTTTCATCAGGAACAGATGCTGGATTTTGTCAAATGCTTTTTCTGCATCAATTGAGAGGACCATATGGTTCTTCTCTCTTCTCTTATTGATGTGTTCTATCACATTGATTGATTTGCGAATGTTGAACCATCCTTGTAACCCAGGGATAAATCCCACCTGGTCATGGTGGATAATCTTTTTAATATGCTGCTGCATCCTGTTTGCTAGGCTCTTGTTGAGAATCTTAGCATCCATATTCATCAGTGATATTGGTCTGAAATTCTCCTTTCTGGTAGGGTCTTTGCCTGGTTTGTGGATCAAGGTAATGCTGGCTTCATAAAAAGAGTCTGGAAGTTTTCCTTCTGCTTCAATTTTTTGAAATAGATTCAGGAGAATTGGTGTTATTTCTTCTTTGAAAGTTTGGTAGAATTCCCCAGGGAATCAATCAGGTCCTGGGCTCTTGTTTTTTGGGATATTTTTGATCACTGCTTCAATCTCGTTGCTGGATATCTGTCTATTCATGTTGTCAATTTCTTCCTGGTTCAGTTTTGGGAGTTTATAGTTTTCCAGGAATGCATCCATTTCATCTAGGTTGCTTAGCTTATTGGCACATAACTGTTGGTAATAATTTCTGATGATTGTTTCTATTTCCTTGGTGTTAGTTGTGATCTCTCCCTTTTCATTCATAATTTTATTAATTTGGGCTTTCTCTCTTTCTTTTGGATTAGTGTGGCCAATGGTTTATTGATCTTATTGATTCTTTCAAAAAACCAGCTTCTAGTTTCATTGATACATTCTACTGTATCTCTGGTTTCTACCTCATTGATCTCTGCTCTAATCTTGATTATTTCCCTTTTTGTGTGTGGAGTTGGTTTGATTTGTTGTTGATTCTCCATTTCTTTAAGGTGTACAGACAGCTGGTGTATTCTGGATTTTTCAATTTTTTTGAGGGAGGCTTGGATGGATATGTATTTCCCCCTTAGAACCGCCTTTGCTGCATCCCATTGGTTTTGGACCGAAGTGTCTTCATTCTCTTATTTTTCCATGAATTGTTTAAGTTCTTCTTTGATCTCCTGGTTGATCCAAGCATTCTTAAGCAAGGTGGTCTTTAGCTTCCAGGTGTTTGAGTTCCTTCCGAACTTTTCCTTGTTATTGAGCTCCAGGTTCACAGCATTGTGATCTGAGAATATTCAGGGAATAATATCAGTCTTTTGGTATGGTTGAGTCCTGTTTTGTGACCCAGTATGTGGTCTATTCTGGAGAAGGTTCCATGTGCACTTGAGAAGAATGAGTATTCTCTTGTTTTAGGGTGGAATTTTCAGTATATGTCTATGAGGTCCATCTGCTCCAATGTTTCATCCAATGCTCTTGTTTCTTTAGTGATCTTCTGCTTGGATGATCTGTCTATTACCAAGAGAGGAATGTTAAGATCTCCTACTATTAATGTATTCATATCAATATGACTCTTTATCTTGATTAATAGTTTTCTTATGTAATTGGCTGCTCCCTTATTGGGGGTGTAGATATTTACAATTGTTAGATCATCTTGGTGGATAGTCCCTTTAAGAATTATGTAGTGTCCTTCTGTATCTCTGACTACAATCTTTAGTTTAAGTTCTAATTTATCTGATATGAGAATCGCTACCCCAGCCTTCTTTTAAGACCCAATGGCGTGAAAGATGCTTCTCTATCCCTTTACTTTCAGTCTGGGTGTATCTTTAGGTTCAAAATGGGTCTCCTGTAGACAACATATGGATGGGTCCTGTAGTTTTATCCAACCTGCAACCCTGTGTCATTTTATGGGCGCATTTATTCCATTCACATTGAGAGTGATTATTGATAGATACGTTTTTATTGACATCCTTTTACCTTTGAATTCTTTCTTTCTGTAGATTGCTTCTATATTTCTGTTCAATGATATTCTTAGGATTTTTTTTTCTTTTTTATAAAACCCCCCTTATTATTTCCTGCTGTGTTGGCTTGGTGGTTGCCTAGTCTTTTAATCCTTGCTGGTCTTGGAAACTCTTTATCTCTCCATCCATTTTGAATGTCATTCTTTCTGGATAAAGTATTCTTGGCTGTATGTTCTTCTCATTTAGTGTCCAGAATATATTTTGCCAGCCCTTTCTGGCTTGCCAGGTCTCTGTGGACAGGTCTGACATTATTCTCATGGGCTTTCCTCTGTATATAAGGAGCTTCTTTGTCCTAGCTGCTTTCAAGAGGGTCTGCCTACAGTTATAATTCTTCATTCTAACTATCAGGTGTCATGAGGATTTTTGAGAATCTAAAATCTTGGGGGAAACCATTCTGCCTTTAGTTCATGAACGCTGTTTCCATTCATGAGATTGGGAAAATTTTCATAGACAACTTGTTCCATTATAATTTCTAGACTTCTTTCTTTCTCCTCCTCTTCAAGGATACCAATAATTCTAAAGTTGAAACATTTCATGGAATCATTTATTTCCCTGATTCTGTTTTCATGGCTCCTGCACTGTTTGTTCCAGACTTCCTCCTGATCCTTTCTCTCTATCAGTTTGTCCTCCAGATCACTAATTCTATCTTCTGTCTCAGTTACCCTAGGTTT
Organism: Meles meles; assembly: GCF_922984935.1. NCBI lineage: Eukaryota > Metazoa > Chordata > Mammalia > Carnivora > Mustelidae > Meles > Meles meles. The sequence continues at coordinate 337,160 of NW_025721122.1, forward strand.
TAGAGAATTTACTTTAGATTGGAACTCATTGAGAGCTTTAGAACATCATCGGTGACTTTCAGTTCTGCCCTAACATTGTGAACATCATCCCTGGTGGCTTTCAGTTCTGCCCTAATCAATTGCATTTGATCATCCGTGGCTTTCTCCAACCTATATATTTCCTGGATAATTGTTAGCCTGAATTCCCTTTCTGACATATTGTCTATGTCGATAGGGATTAGCTCTGATGTAGAAGTCCCATCCTCTGTATTTTTCTTCTGCTGGGCATTTCTCCTCCTAGTCATTTTGGTGAGAGTTGACTGATCATATGTAGCTGGATGTATCAACTGTGGTGCAATCAAGGTCCACCCTGGATTGCTTCTGAGCAATCAGGATTCCCCACCCCAATGAAATAAAAAAGAAAAGAAAAAGAAAAGAAAAGAGGAAAAAAAAAAAAAAGAGAGAGTGAGAGAGGGGAGAGGGAAAAAAGGGAAGATAAAAGACAAGGCTCATCCCAAATAGACCCCAAGGTAAGATGTATGAGGTATACAGACAAAAACAGATAAACAAAAAGACTGATAAAAGTATATGAAAATAGGAAAAAGTATATATATATATATATATATATATATATATAATAAAAAAATAATAATCGAAGAATCTCGTCAAAAAGAACCCCAAGTTTAAGATATAAACTTGGACATACAAGTATACAAACAAGATATAAACAGGACAAACACAAACACACAGAAACACTGGTAGAAGGAAAAGATTGGAGAGTGGTTATAAGTTCTCAGTGTCAGTGAGGAAGGTTATTTTGATTCTTCCTGGATGTATATTGATATCTTTGTTAAAGGACTCAGCTCTCCTAAGAAAAAGGGGGATTAAAAATTGGTTTACCTATAGGGGTAGCATTTATTGGGGAAAGGGGATTACCTTGAAGTTTAACTCTATATGAATATTAGAAAATAAAAATAAAAAAAGAATAAACTAGACTAAATTAACTCAATTTTAAAAAAATTAAAAAAATAGAAAAGCAAAAGAAAAACATGGGTGCTTGTATCAAAAATTTCAGGTTAGAAGGTTATTATGGAATTTGAAGTATTGGACATCTCACTGTGATGGTAAACAGGTTACAAAATTATCTATATAAATCATGAATCAGAATATTGGGAACAAGATAAAAGTAGAAGTTGTATTTATGAAGTAGCGATGGCTGTTCTCTTGTTGTCTTTTTTTTTCTTCTTTCCTGGTTGGTTTTCTGTGGGAGGGGCCTGTCACGTGGGTTTTCAATCAATGATGTTCCTTGATTTAAGTCCTCCTGCCCCCCTCAAGGGGGTGAGCTCTGAGGAAACCAGTTTTTCAGGCTTGTTCTCTGGAGGTTTTAATGTTTGTTTGTTTTTCTCTCCTCTTGACCGTTTTGGATGGTTTTTGGAAGTTTAGAGGAAAGCAAACCTGCCTCTCAGAGGGAAGCCTCAGAACAGGTTCTGAGTTGAGGTCCCTGGGGACTCGGATCTCCTATTTGTATCCAAAACCATGGCATTGGCCGCTGTCTGGGTAGCTCCAGACCACCAGAGAGGTTCCAAGCAGGGATCGCACACTGACTGAGATTTTTCCCACTGGCCTGGGCTGGGAATTCCTGGTCTTTTGGGGTCAGAGAGCTCCCGGCTGGTGCCTGTGTGCACTCTCCCAGGGGTGAGTGTGGGGTGCGCACTTCTCAGGCTCTAATGGCGCTGCACAGAGCTGGTCTAAGAGTGAGGGCCAGGCTGGTGCCTGCCTGCACCTCTCTCAGGGGAGGGTGTGGAGCATGCGCTTCTCAGGCTCTAATGGCGGGCGCAGTGCCATTCTAAGAGCATGCGTCTGACTGGTGCCTGCCTGCAACTCTCTCAAGGGAGGGTGTGGGGTGCGCACCTCTCAGGCTCTGCTGTCAGGGCCCAGTGCTCTGCCATCTGGCGCGACTCCCAGCCCTTCACAAGAGCTGGACCCTACACGTTCTTGGGCACACTGGCAGCTCAGGGACCAAGACCTGGTTTTTCCGCCTCACTCTCTCTTTCTCAGCACCAGGGGAGGCTGTCCTGGGTCCAGGGACTTAAGCCCCTCTCCCTAACCACCCCGATTCCCACAATTTCCCTCCATGATCCTTTGCTCTTTTTGAGTGCTTTCAACCAGACTCCAAGTTAATGCTGGTCCCCAGTCACAGGACACTCATGTATTGGGGTATTACTTTCCAATCGGTCGCCTCTGGTGGCTCCCTCCCCCTTTTGTTTATCTTCTGATATCAGTCTGATGTTCCCACTCCACTTTACCTGCCCACTGGCGTCTTCTGCTCCTGTAGCGATTCAGACGTGTATACTTCTGCTCTCAGTCTGATTTCATGGGTGATCAGAGTTCTTTGGTAGGTAATCAGCTTACTTTAGGGTACAGGTTGAAATGTCACCTCCTCTTACTTCCCTGCCATCTTGTCTCCCTCTTGAGAATATAATTTGTTTCTTAAGAAAGGCTGTCACGTGGGTTTTATTGTCATTACTTCCCACTTGGGACCACCTTTGTTGCATCCCAAAGACCTGGAGTTGTCCTACATTCATTTTCATTTGCGTCCATGTATTTTTAAATTCTTGTTTAATTTCCTGATTCGCCATTCATTCTACAATAGGATGTTCTTTATCCTCCACATAGTTGTCCTTCCACATTTTTTCTTGTAATTAACTTCAAGATTCATAGTACTGTGGTAAAAAAAAAAAAGTATTCATGTTATGATGTCAATATTTTGGTACTTGTGAGACCTAATTTCTAAGCTAGTATGTGATCTCTTCTGGAGAGTGTCCCATGTAACCTCCAAAAGTATGTTTTTTCTGATGTTTTCAGAGGCTGTGCTCTGCATATCTCCATGAAGTCCATCTGGTCCAGTGTGTCATTCAAAGCCCATGTTTCCTTGTTGATCTGCATAGATGATCTGTCCATTGCTGTGAGTGGGTTCTTAAAGTCCTCTTTTATTACTGTATTCTTCTCAAGGAGTTTCTTTAATTTTGTAATTCATTGGTGTGTATGTTTGGCGTCTCCCTAGTTTTTATTATGTTATAGTGTCCTTCTTTATCACTTATAATAGCCTTCAGTTTAAAATCTAGTGTGTCTAATGTAGAAGTATGGATCCTCCAGCATTCCTTACATTCCCATTAGCATAATAAATGATTCCCCGTGCCTTCAATTTCAATCTCGATGTATTCTTGCCTCTGCAGTGAGTCTCTTGTAAGCAGGATACTTGTTCTTGTTTTTCTTTTAATCCATATTTATACAGTATATCTTTTGATTGGGGCATTGAGTCCATTTGCCCTCAGAGTGATATTTAAAGGTATAAATTCAGTGCCATTGTATTACCTGTAAAGTTGCTGTTTCTGTAGATTGTCTCTGTTCCTTTCTGGATTTTTCTTAACTTTGGGCTCTCTCTACACTCAGAGGATCCCCAAAAATGTTTCTTTCAGGGTTGGTTTAGTGTTCACAATCCTTAAGTTTTCTTTGCCCTGGAAAGCTCTTTATCTCTGCTTCTACTCTGAATGACAGGCTCCCTGGACTATGTATTCTTGGCTGCACAAGTTACACATTTTGCACATTGAATATATCATGCATTCTTTTCTGGCCTTCCCGATGTCTGTGGGCAAGTGTACTGCCACCCTTATGTATCTACCCTTAGTCGTTAAGTTTCTCTTGTCCTGAGATGCTTTCAGGATTTTCTCTTTATCACTGCACTTTGAAAGCTTGACTCTTATATGTCAAGATGTTGAAATATTTTTATTGATTCTGAGAGGAGTTCTGTGTACCTCTTGTCTTGGACTTGAGTACACGTTTGCTTCTGCGAGGTGGGAAATTCCTCAGCTCCAATTTGTTGAAATAAACCTTTCCCCCTTCTGCCCCTCTTGTCATCTTCTGGTACCTCTATTATCTGGATATTATTTCACTTTATGGAAGTGCTGAGCTCTCAAAATCTGCCTTGGTGATCCAATAGTTTTCTTTCTCTCTTTTTTAGCTTCCTAATTTTCCATTATTTTATCTTCTATTTCACTGACTTCCTCTTCTGCCTTATTCACAGTCCTTCCCATAGTCTTCATTTAGGACTGAATCTCTGTAATAGCATTTTTAATTTGGGGCTGTGTAGATTCGTGTTCTTTTATTTTTATAGTGAGGGATTCTTTGTTGTCTTCTATGCCTTTATTAGCCTGGCTAGTAGCTTTTGAATCATTGCTTTAAGTTCTAGTTCAGATATTTGAATTATATCCATAGTGATACAATTTCTGGTAGTGAGTACTCCCTCCAGTTCTTTAATTTCAAGTGAATTTCTCCATCTCATTATTATTTCCAGAAAAGGAAAGAAGAAAGAAATAATATATAATGAAATGAATAAAACTAAAAAAAATAAATTTTATAAGGACTAAAATTATTAAAAACAGATGAAAAATAAGAAAAAAACTGAAAAACTAAACAAAAGATTAAAAAATCAAAATGCAAAGGATGCTACCTAGTGTTTTCCCTTAGAGTTGAAGCTTTGCAGCCCTCTATGATCAGTAAACTTAACAGAAGTAAGTTGTGTGTGATTGTTTTCTGGGGGAGGGGTCTGTGGCACTGATTCTCAGGTATTCTTCATCTGGAACAAATGCACCTCTCCTAAGAAGAGGCAGACTTCCAGGTAATCAACCTTGGATTCCAGTATGTGGCCCTGTATTACTCCCTGAAGGCTTACAGGACCAATGGGTGGGATGAATATGGCTTCACCCTGCTCTCTACCCAGAAGCTGAAAATTTTCACCCAAACTCTTCAGTGATTTTTCACAGGAAAGCAATCCATCAGTCTTATCTCCTTGGTTTCTGTCAAAATTCTGTGTTCACCAAGCCAGAGACAAAGCATTTTTATCTCAGGCATGCGACTGAATTCCAACTCCAATTTTGGTGGGTTTCTGTGGCATAGAGTCATGCTGTACCTCCTGGAAGTTAGAGGTCTTGCCATGCTTATGCTTTTTTTTTTTTTTTTTTCTTGGTGGACTCCTCCCAGGAATGTAGTCACCCAACTGTATTGTGATTTGAAGTTTAGGACTACATAGAGCAAAAAGCCAGCATCTAGCCTCACGGTTCTCAACCAGCTTTCCCCAACTGATATCTGAGGACTCTGAAGCATTCAGGATACAACTGTTCTTGTGACCCCCCAGGATCCTCAAGCTTCCACACCTGGGATTCCAACTTGCTTCACCACATGAACACCTTTAATCCAGGGACATACCTCACAGTAGTAAACTCTTAAATGTTTCAATTGTGTAATTATTTGCTGATAAAACTTTGAGGTAGTCTCCTTAGCCCAGGCTCCTCCCGTCTGCTGTATCCCTAGCTGTATCACCCACACAACTTATTTCCACCCATGCCACTCAAACTCTGAAGCTGCATCATGCATCACAGTGGGAGATGGAGGTAGCTCTTTAAGAGGGTTAGGATCTTTTTCTGCGGCTAGAGCTGTAGCTTCATGAAGAGAAAGTATCCACACCATGATTGACTTTTTATGTCCTTCTAAATAAAGGAAACATTTCCCATCACTCGATGTTGTCTGAGGCCATGAAGGAATCCCTGGGAGGTCTCTCCTGATGGCTGGCTATGGACACAGGGATCTGAGTTTACTCATTACTCTCAGCCTACTACAGTTGGTGGAGACTTGCTCTGTTTGGCCCAAGCTGTTCCAGTCCATATAAGACATCCTTTGTCCTCCTCACCTCAACAACTCTCTCCTGACAGGGATAATGGCTTATCCAGGACATAAACAGGTAAGATTGTAGAGCTGTTCCTGATGCCACGTGTTTCTCTAAGCTGTGGCCCTGGCTGCACCCAGACCTTCCGTAGGGGCCTGTGAAGAGAGGTGTGTTGGTGTCACTGTGTACATATGTGCCCTACATGCAGAATGGGGATGAGTAGATGGCAACCCTGAGCACTGTTTGTTTGGTGTCAATCCAGGAGTGGACCTGGGTAGGTGATTTCAGGCAGTGAAGTTACTTCCTTGACTTCAGACCCCAACAGAATTTGGAACCCCTGCAAACAGGCTCCCACATTCTAGAGTAGTATAGCACCATGATTACTTGGCTAGAGACACCCAATATTGAAAGATGTTCTCCTGCTGTTTTCCTACTTCCCAGGACTCTGGCTCCCAGAAAACCCAGAGGAATGGCTTTTTCCTATGCTGCTGATGTTGGTCCAAACCTCACACCTAAAGCCTCAGGACATTCGGCAGGAGGTTCCATAAGGATATACAGAACAGCCTATGCCAGGCCAAGCCACCCCTCTGAGCAAACCCAGGCCAGCCTCGTCCTCTCCTCTGCAGTTTCTGGCAAAGAGGGATATGTGGGGGTTCCTGCCACTGGGATGGAGGGCGTTTCAAGATAGCGGATACCCTGGTGATCCCTTTATGTTCTCACCAATGTCATGGTGGGCAGGGTGGGAAGGATTCCTGGGTGCGTCTTACCTCTCTCAGAGCACAACGAAGGCCCTGAAGCTGTGCCACATTTCTCTTCTTGGTGGAGTTGTGTGCATACTGGGGTGTTCTGTGTCTGGAATGGAGTGCCCTGGGTCTGAGGACCAGCAAAGGAAGCCAGACAGGACTCTGAGGCCTCCTGCCTAGTTGCTGGGCACTGTCTTTACAGAGCTCCAAACAGGAGATCGGGCAGGAGCTGGATGTTGAGATCCTCTGCTCTACCTCCTTGAAGGACATAAGGTGTCCCCAAATGCCAACAGAGTCCAGCACTGGCTCAGGGTGAGTGCAGGTTCTGAGGAATCCATCCCCAGGTTTCCAGTGAAGCAGAATATTACCCGTGTCCCAGAAGCCAGACTAGTACTGTTCTGTGCTCCCTCCTAGGATCTTGAACCCACATGAATGTGCATCACCATCCCCTTTTCAAACTTTCCCTCATTTCCCTCCCCTACCTTGGCCAGATATAGAGTAGTTGTCCACATATTTGTAATAATATCAGAAAAGAGACTTTAAACCTTGTCTCATGACATTCATCTAGGATCATTTTGCACTGTGCTTTGTATTTTCCTAACATGTGCTCCCATGTGTCCTCACTGACCTGACAGTCTTCCCCAGGTTCTGAAAGTCTTACACATGATCATGGTGAGTTGGAAGGCATTAACCCAAAGGGACATGTTGCCAATGGTACTATGCCTCTTATTCTGTCTTTTGGTTTTGAATGAACACATCCGTCATGCCCCTCCAGGCTCAGGGAGAGGGGCAGGGGATTCATTCTGCTGCACAATATTCCAGAAGTCCAGTCATTTGTTAAAGTCATTGAGCCCTTCAATTATGCAGGACTTTGATGTGATTCTCTTCTGTTGCTAACTCATAGTGCTACATGAAACATCCTACATGGCTAATATCCTTAGCTGTCTCATCTAAGAAAATATCTCTGTGCTCTCATCTCAAGAATGGAATATGTTATCAGAAACCACAAGACATATGCCGTTCATGCAGGGAAGTGCTAGCAATACACATCTCACAATCTGACTCAGATACTATCAAGAACAGATATCACTGACTTCAATTCATTGTATGTCTACTAGGAAATGTTTTTATATTTCCTTAAAGATTTATTAATTGATTGGTTGAATGACTGATTTGATGGGGGCAGGAGTGGGGGAGTGGGGAGAAGCAGAGGGAGATACAGTATTCTCAAGCTGATTCTGCCCAAGTATGCAACCCTACAAGTAGTTTGATTTCAGGACATTGAGATCATGACCTGAGGAAAAACCGTGACTCCTAGGATTTAGCCAAGGAACCACCCAGTTACCTTATTGTTTTTATGATTGTGGGCCCTCTTGTCCCACCTCTTGCCATAAGTCACTGGCATCTTGGGGTTTCGGTCTGTGCTTCAGCACCTAACCCTCCCGGAGACAGAACTGACTCATGTCTCCTCTGTTTCACATCAGGGTAAATATGGATCACTGATGAAGAAGAGTGAGACCTGTGCACTATGGACAAACCGGGCCAACCTACTAGAGAAGCAAATACAACATCTGGTGACTGATTTACTAAGAAGAGAACTCAGCTATACCTACATGTTCCCGGGCACATATCAAGCCATTGCCACCACCCAAGTGATGTTGAACTTCCTTTTTGCAAGGTGAGCACCCTGTCCCTAACTGCTCAGTTGGATTTGGCTACCACTTGCTGTGAGTCTTGGAAATGGCCCAAACTTCCCGAGCCTCAGTTTGCTCCTCTGAGTGGGGCAGAGTTATGTTAGGGACTCAGTCAGGTCTTGATAGGAAAGTGCACCTGGGTGCCTGGGCCGTGAAAAGTTCTGATAGAGGACCTGTGGTTGTACTCATTTATCTTTGTCCTGCTTGTCATGATAAAGCCTCTGCCTCATTCCTCACTATCACTATGATCTTGAGTTTGGCTGTTTTGCCATTTGAAAGAGAGATCTGAGAGTCCATTTGGGGTCTGTGTTTGGGTGAAAGCAGAGCAAGAATCCCCGGATTTCAGAGGCATTCCCAGGCCCACTCAGATATCCGTGATGGGGTGGTTGGGCCCTTTTATTCATCAAGTATTCAGGAAGCCCCACTAGGTGCAGATGCTTCTCTAGGACTTGACTGTGATCCCTGCACAGAGCAGACAGCAGCCCAGGTCTTTACACTGGTCAGGAGTCATACAGTGATAATGGACACAATGAGATTTAGCATCCACAGGACATTTCATGTGATGCTCTCTGGCGTCCTCTAGATATGGGTGCATTTTCTCCAGCTATGATGAAGCTGGCGTAGCCCAGGAGCAGTGAAACATATGAGTGTGCTTGGAATGATGCAAGAGGACCTTCCCTCTCCACCAGAGCAGAAAGTGTACTGTGAGGTAGAGGGATTCTTTGATTCTCATGCCACAAAGCTCTGATTCCTTTTAAGGGTGAAGGTTTGAGAGTTTCTTCTGGAAAAAGGAAGGGGCTCAGGGAAGCTGTGGGTGTGGGTACTGTGGCAGAGCAGAGGGGAATTGATGACAGCTTTAGCCCTTAAGAGAGTCATTCCCCATCACCTGGCCCTCTCACCCCTGTCTCTACCCCAATCCTGGGACCTAGACCAGAGTCTGTGGAAACCACCAAACTCAGCAATATGTTGGAAACTGGACACTGGGTGTTTGAAGGGTGCTCAGGAGACCCAGTGAGAGTATAGGGACCAGATATTCCAAATCCTATGGGAGATTAGTGTCAGTAGAAGGAGACCCACTCCTGGCACCTAGTGAAAGAGGTAGTCCATGGGCACAGGAGGTAACTTTTGAAGTATTGGGAGGATCCTGGGAAGGGTTGGCTAGAGATAGAGTTCATTGGCTCCCTCCTTGGTTGGATCTTCAGAGAGAAGTGCATGTGAAGTGAGGATAATTAAGAGGCCAGACACCAACCCTCCTTGGGCACATGCAGTTGAACTCAAGTGGCAAGTGCACAAGGATATAGACTACAGAGTGTGTACAGATCCACCCTGTAGTGCAGAAATGGTCCCAACATTCATCAAGATCTCCAACTCATTGAGGCTCTTGCCAGCCTGTTGTCTGTAACCAGGCCTGTCTCAGGCAGGATTTTCAGATCACAGGTGGACAAGGAGTAGGACTGTTCTCTGACAGGAGCTGGATGCCTAAGGACCCAGGTTCCCACAGGTTTCCCTGGGATATTCGTTTGAGAGGATTCCCTGTCCTCTGAGTCCTCTTCCTAACTGTCTATCCCCAGAACAATCTCCTCCTTCTTGAACACATGTGTAGAAAAATATTCTGAATATTTTTACAGCCCCCAGAATTTCCCAGCCTGAAAGTGCTGCTGACATGCATGGGGCTCAATATGACAGGCTCAGACCTGGAGCACCGTGCCCAGTTTCTGCTCACACAGTTGCAACACCTTGAGCACACGGAGCCAGAAGCTGTGGGTGAGAGGGACTGGGGGTGGCTGATGTGGTCCTGAGGAGGGGACAGGATGGGCCACCCTCCATAGAGTGCAGTCAGGTGGAGAGCAATAAATAGTCTCAGGTCCCTTTCCCCTTGGTCTTCAGTCATGGATACTTCACAGAGATTGGTTCTTGGATTCAGGCAACATTGCGTGGTGCAAAAAGTTTCCTTTATTTATAAAGGGCATGGGAATTAAATCATGCTGATGATACTTGCTCTTAGTGGAGCTACAGCACCAGGCCCAGAGAAATAGCCTGAACCACATCAGGAATTTTCCTTAGCTCCCACTGTGGAACCCACTGTATCTTCAGAGACAAAACTGGCCCCAACCCTCCCTGGTGCTGGAGCTCACACGTTAAGAAGAGTGGTAACACCACCTGCCCTTTGGGGCCAGAGCAGGTGGTGGTCAGGACTGTAATTCACTCTCCTGAGATGGAGGAGCTACTAGCTCCTCCGCCTGACCTTGAGTTCCAGCAGGGTCTAGCCCCTGCTATTGAGGTTCATGAAGGACTTGATCCAGCACCTGTCTCAGTGTAATGACCAGCATAAGCCCCCAAGCAGAAGCTCGTGCTGGCTGGAACCCCAAAGATGGTTTCCCCTCTTCTGTCATTGCTCTCTTTGTAATTTTTTGTGTTTTGTATACACCTGTATAGTGGCTTAATAGACTTTGTTCATTAAATAAAATAGAATTTGAGTTTACATAAAATTTTACTTTGATCCTTTTCAGTGGTACATGGAAGTGCCATGAAGTACTTTAAGAGTGTTGCACAACCATTTACTTGAAGAACATTTCCGTCACAGTGAAAAACCTGGTCATCCTTATCACTCACTGCTCCTTCCCTCACCCCAGTCCAAGCAACCGCTGCTTTTCTCTCTGTCTTTGGTACTTTACTCTGTCTGAGATTTTCATGTGCCTGGAATCCTACATTATGGCTTTCTCTGTCTGGCTACAGAACATAGGAAGTATACAAAAATCCTTTTTTCAATATTTTATTTAAAAAAAAAGACATTGTATTACAAATGAATGTTTCCAAAACAACAATTATCCTGGGAAGCCCCAAAATGAGCTACTTTCATTACCTGGAATTGTGTTCCCTTTCATAAGGATACTTTGAAAGGCAGAAACCAGGGAAATGTCTGGGTCCATGAGACACCTTTAAATTCTTCCATTTTCCTGCATAGGCTACGTTTAAACTATTCTAGAGGGCATATTTTAAAAATACTAGAATTATCTTTTTTATTTAAAAAGTCAGGTAATAAAGTAAATAGTTCTTCAGGTTTAGGCAGACTATATTTATGTAGTAAAATAATGATTTAAATATGAAGAAAATAAGACACTTCCCTTCTTCCATGAAAAAAAAAATCGCCTATAATGAGATGGTGTCCCGTTTCCATGCGTTTTCTTCTGGATTTAATATGTGTTCATGCACACACATGTCTGTGTGTGTGCATAAGACAAGGGGAGGGCAGCAGGGAGAGTTTTAGGGTTGGGCTCTTGTTCTACCAGATGTCCCTACAGTAGATAGGCACTGTCACTACTATCCCCTTGGATATTCTCAGTGACAGCACTCAAAGCCCCATCTGTTAAAAAACAGCCTTTTCCAATTATTTGACTCTCATCATTAAGGTAATAAGTATATATGTGCCATAAATCTCTATTCATTGTGTCTGATTCCTATAAACACCATTTATGGAGCACAATTTAACCATAATTTTGGAGGACAGGATCCATGCTTCCCTATCTATGCTCTCTTTATTCAGCACAGACTTCTTGGGAAAGGAGGGGCCTGGTGTCTATAGATGAAACCCGAAACCATGAGTACAAGCCAGCAGGGAGTCCATGGGTAGTGGGAGTGACCATAGAACAGGCAAGAGCTTTCCCACAGTCCCCTCATGTATCCTCCCCTACAAATATCCCTGCCAGTGTCCAGGAACACACAACACTTAGGCCCTGTCTGGTGATATGCTCCAGCCACTCCAACCCATTTTGCTCCATAACGCAAATTCTAACTTGAGCGACCACGCACTGCTCAATGCCAGTAAAGGGGTACAGACCAGACCACTCCTATCAGGTTGCTCCCTGTGTATCCTGGCTGGACCACATCCCCTGAGGGAAGAACCTCTAAGGACAGCGGAGGTCAGTGAGTTACAGACTTATGTACTTATGTTCATCCAGATAGTTTTAGTGGTAACAGCAAAAACTACTTGAACCTGTTTGAACAAGAGAGACCCTTACAAAGCACATTGGCTGCTCATGGACTCTAGGATGGAGAGAGCCTCTACCAAGGGTTTTGGCACTGGATATGGTTCATCCACAGCCTTAGGTTCCCCTAGCCATGACCTGTACCACTGCCCCAACCTTGGTATCCCTCAAATTCAACTTATGTGGGAGAGGAGGCTGTGATTACAGCTCAAGACACCATGTGAGAAGAAGGGAGAAATCTCTCTCCTCCCACAATTTTGGGTAAGGGCTATCCAATTGATCTGATGCTCCTGGGGAAGCCATGGTAGTAATCCATAGCTTCTCTGTCATAAGATGGAGCTAACCAGGCACAGAAGGTACATTTTCAGAGAGAAGACATCTGGGACTCTCCCTGGAAAAAGAGAGAGAAACACCAATGAATGGGGACTCAGTGAGAAAGGAGAGTTCTGAACACTAGGGGAATGGCTGCTATGGACTTGGGCACTGTGCTATTGGTCAGGGCCACATGCTCTGTGTAGGTTTGTAGGGAGTGGTCAGGCTTCATCTTACCAATAAGTCTGTCAAAAACCAAATTCACCTCCAGAAAATCTTTCAACTCCGACCATCAAAATATTTTGGTATCCTGGCAGGCAAGGAAGCCTAAGATGCTATGTACCAATGATTATACAATAGGGAGATACAGGAGACAGTCGTGATGGAAGTGATGACAGCTCATTTGCCTGCTTTGGACAGAAAGAGCCCCATCACAAGACACTCCATCATTTCTTCCAGGAAGAGATGACAATTTAGGAAGCTCCAGAATGACAGTCTCCACACCAAGTATTGTCCATGTCCAGGACACAAGCTCTGGGTGAGATCCTTACCCAAGGCTTGCCTGGGTCTGATGGATGAGGAATAGTGTTGTGGGATCCCAGCTGAGTGACAGGTCACCCATACTGGAGGGGATTAAGGCAATTGAAAGGAAAAGACAATTGAGTTAGGGGGAGCCGGGCTTGCCGGGCAGAAGGGACAGAGTAAGGCAGAGGCCCAGAGCCCATGGCAGCAGTGGGTTCACAGTGAGATAATTTAGGCAGATAGAGCTAGGGATGACTGAGTGTCCTTTGAGAACATGAATCATGTCAGTAAATCTCTATAACAATTCCATGTGGAAGGTAGAAATGCTGTCTCTGTTTGACGAATAAGGAAACCAAAGCTTTAAGAAGCTTCCCCTCTCCATACTCCACAATGAGGCAGAGGCAGGATTGTATCCCAGGCCTTGTCTACCCTTTTTGACCCCACCTGACAAGAAAGTTGCATTCCAGATGCTTCTGAGGTTACATAAACCTTTGTGGTTCTTACCCAGGGAGAAACTTCCTGCCCAGACAAAGGCTGGCTGGAACTGGGAGAGTCCTCAGTGCCATGGTCAGACAATGGATTCAGGCCAAGCCCCTATCAGAGTGGTATCACTTCCCCCTGAGTTCAGTGAGGTCTCCAGGCCTGGGGGTTTGCTTGTGGAGCTTTGCACACCTCTGAGTTCCAGGTCGGGGCCGTGTGAATGGAGCAAAGAGTCTGATGGCAGAGAGACAGCAGTTCTCGCCCCTAGTCAATCTCTTTGAAGCTGGGTGACCCCAGCTAGGACTCTGAAGCTACAGACCCCATCCCTTAATTAGAGATAGTAATGGGTACAGCTAAGTAGGATGTCAAAAGAAAGACTCCTACATTTCCTACCTTGTGCCCGGGAGCACATGGGGAGCCCAGAGGAAATGCAGATGTGTTGGTGACAAATTTACCCAGGTATCTATTCTTCCACTTGTTGATTCTGGCATCATCCTTAAGAAACAGATGCTAAATCTAAGGTCAGAAAGATTTCTTCTTAGGCTTTGTTCTCTGAGGTTTATAGTTTTAGCTCTTAAATTAAGGTCTGGGACCCACCTGGCATTCATTTTGAATCTCATGTGAGGGGAGGGTCCACCTCCACTCAGTCATTTATAATTTTATGCATTAGCATGTGCAAGAAGGGACACAGTTTAATCACTATAGTACCTTGGGTTGTAATTTGTAGGGAATTGTCAATAGATCCCAAATAATCTTTACAGTAATTAATCCTTGAAGCAATTGTCTAAGATCTTGAAGGAAGTGGTAAAGGAAGTTAACTTCTACATTCTGCAGAGGTGCAGCCATGTCTTCGATAAGAGCACACACACACCCCTCCAGTGGCCACAGGCGACATTGCAGGAGTACCGCAGGGCTCCCTGACCTGCCTGCAAAAGAAGCCACATTCAACCTTGGACATCTTCAAGGATCCCAGAGAGATCGAAAACAATTCTGTAAAATTCAATCTTTTGGAGGATGTCTTCCAGGAAATCTATGAAAAAAATAAGCTTCTTCCTAAGTGCACTATTTTGAGAAGTGTTTTCTGAGCAGCTGAGTCAGGGCCTGGGTCAAAGGACAGAAAGCAGAGAGAACAGTGGAAGCCTGCCAAGAGGCACAGCTTGTAGGGTGGGAAAGTGTGGGGGAATAACTGGTGTAAGTCACAGCTCTGTATATCTGATTGAAAGAAAACAGTAAATGGAAAAAAGCCACATTTATGTATCCCTTTGCTTACATAAACCACAAAACATTTTAGACAATTTGTAAACAATCTTCCAGCAAACCTGTATCCTTTTGTCCCAGTTAGATAACATCGACCTATATTCCCAGTTAATTTTTTACTTATTAGGAGAACATAATAGGATATATATAACCCAAAATGATTCTACAAAGATCCTCGTAGAACCAACAGATGCATTAAGTCAAGCTTAAGGACACAAATTCAATATACAAAAATGAGTTTTATCTCTATACATGAATAGCAAGCTATCACTGAAAGAAATTAAGAAAATAATTTTTAATTCATAATCACTCAAAAAGAATAAAATATGTATGAATTATTTTCATCAAGAAGGGAAAGACCTGTATACTGAAAACCATAAATCATTAATGAAAGAATTTCAAGAAGACAGAATGAAGTCCAAAGACATCCCATACTAATGGATCCCAAGAACATATGTAATCCAAAAATACACACTGCAACAAGCAATCTAAGCATTCAGTTCAATCCCCATCAACATTTAATGGCATTTCTAGAAATAAGAACAGCAATCATACAAAGTGAATAATACCATGGAAGGCCTGAATAGCCAAAGCCATCTGGAGAAAGAACAAAATTGGATGTGTCATGTTTTCTGAATTCAAAGTGTATTACAAAGTTGTAGAAATCAAAACGGTATAGTATTGATATACAGACAGACACACAGATGAATGGAACATAGTAAAAAGCCCAGGAAGAAACTGATACATATGTAGTCAATTCATTTCCAACAAAAGCTACAAGAATAAAAAATAGGGAAGCAACAGTCTCCACATTAAGTGGTTTTGGAAACACTGGGCAACCTCAAGTAAAACAATGCAACTGAATGTCTATCCCAACCCTATCCACAACAAGAGTCAACATGTGACATAGACTTCAACACAACAGCTACAACCATAAAATACCTAGATGAAAATTGGACAGAATGTTGTTAACACCCTCACTTTAAAAAAAAATAATCTCCATGACCAAAATTTGAACTCAAGATTCTGAGATCAAGAGACAGATTGTGCTGACTGAGCCAGTCAAGGACCTTTTAAAACTATGGAGCACAAATTGCAATGAATAAGTCAAAATCTCTCTCTCTGCAGATGGCATGATATTTTATATGCAAGATAAAAAAGACTCCTCCCCAAACTACTAGAACTCATTCAGCAATTCAGTAATGTGGCAAGATACAAAGTCAATGCACAGAAACCAGTTGCTTTCTTATACACTAACAATGAAAATACAGAAAGGGAAAGTAGAGAATTGATTCCAATTACTATAGCTCCAAGAACCATAAGATACCTGGGAATAAACCAAACCAAAGAGGTTAAGGATGTGTACTCAAGGAAATACAGAACAGCCATGAAAGTAATTGAAGAAGACACAAAAAGGTGGAAGACCCCTCCATGCTCATGGATCGGAAGAATAAACATTGTTAAAATGTCTATACTTTCAATGCCATTGCGATCAAAATTCCACTGGCACTTTTCAAATAGCTAGAGCAAACAATCCGAAAATTTGTATGGAATCAGAAGAGACCCCAAATTGCTAAAGAAATGTTGAAAACGAAAAAACTGGGGGTATCACCTTGCCTGATTTCAAGTTTACTACAAGGCTGTGATCACCAAGACAGCATGGTACTGGCATAAAAACAGACACATAAATAAGGTGAACAGAGTAGACAGCAAAGATATGGACCCTCAACTCTACGGTCAAAAACATCTTCAACAAAGCTGGAAAAAAATATACAATGGTAAAAGGCCAGTGTCTTCAATAAATGGTGCTGGGAAAATTGGACATCTATGTGTACAAAAATGAAAGTCGACCATGCTCTTACACCATATGCAAGTGTAAACTCAAAATGGATAAAAGACCTCAACGTGAGACAGGAATCCATCAGAATCCTAGAGGAGAACATAGGCAGTAACCTCTTTGATATCTGCCACAAGCAACTTCTTTCAAGATTTGTCTCCAAAGGCAAAGGAAACAAAAGCAAAAATGAACTTTTGGGACTTCATCAAGATCAAAAGCCTCTGCACAGCAAAGGAAACAGTCAACAAAACAAAGAGGCAACCCACGGAATGGGAGATGTTTTTTGCAAATGACAGTATAGACAAAAGGTTGATACCCAGGATCTATAAAGAACTTCTCAAACTCAACACACACAAAACAGATAATCATGTCAAAAAATGGGCAGAAGACATGAACAGACACTTCTCCAATGAAGACATACAAATGGCTATCAGACACATGAAAAAAATGTTCATCATCACTAGACATCAGGGAGATTCAAATTAAAACCACATTGAGATACCACCTTACACCAGTTAGAATGGCCAAAATTAGCAAGACAGGAAACAACATGTGTTGGAGAGGATGTGGAGAAAGGGGAACCCTCTTCCACTGTTGGTGGGAATGCAAGTTGGTGCAGCCACTCTGGAGAACAATGTGGAGATTCTTCAAGAAAATAAAAATAGAGCTTTCCTATGACCCTGCAATTTCACTACTGGGTATTTACCCCAAAGATACAGATGTAGTGAAAGGAAGGGCCGTCTGTACCCCAGTGTTCATAGCTGCAGTGTCCACAGTCGCCAAAATGTGGAAAGAGACAAGAAACCCTACAACAGACAATGCATAAAGGAGATATGGTCCTTATATACAATGGAATATTATGCATCCATCAGAAGGGATGAATACCTAACTTTTCCATCAATATGGAGGACTGGAGGAGATTATGCTGAGGGAAATAATTCAAGCAGAGAAAGACAATTATTATATGGTTTCACTTACGTGTATGCATAGGAAATTACATGGAGGACATTAGTAGAAGGGAAGGAAAAGTGAATTTGGGGAAATTGGAAGAGGAGATAAAGCATGAGAGACTGTGGCTCTGAGAAACAAACTGAGGGTTTTGGAGGGTCAGGGATGGGGGATAGGTGAACCTGGTGGTGGGTATTAAGGAGGGCATGTATTGCATGGAGCACTGAGTGTGGTGCATAAATAACTAAAATTAGAATTAAGAAAAAATTAAATTAAATTTAAAAAATAATCATTTATTTACTTATAGGAATCAATAAAATATTAAGAATGAAAAAATAAACTTTATTTAAAATGTAATAATGATGCTATTTTATATCTTTATGAGATTTAAAGCAAAACATCCATGACCTACATTCTCCTATTGATAAAAATTACCTCATTTATCACCTTTATAAAAATAAACTTCCTAGATTACGACTCTACTGAAAGTTGCTTCAGATTTCATTCAGCAGAAAAGGAGTGTATTTACAAGGACAGTAGTAGAATATTTGTGAGAAGACTTTCCATTGTAGCTTTTTTTTTCTATATTTCCCTTTTACCACAGAGGATCTAGGAACAAGACACTGAGAACCCAGAGTATTCGAATTGGTTCTCAGATGTTAGTCAAAATGAAATATTAAATATCCTCTTTCAGAGCATAGGGAGGTCACTCACTTCATAAAACATACCTGAATAATATCACTTTAAAATATTTTTAAGGACATCTGAGTGGCTCAGTCATTAAGTGTCTGCCTTTGGCTCAGGTCATGATCCCAGGGTCCTGGGATCAAGCCCCACATCGGGCTCCCTGCTCAGTGGGAAGCCTGCTTCTCCCTTTCCCACTCCCGCTCCTATTCCCTCTATGGAAACCTCTCTCTGCCAAATAAATAAAGCATTTATGTATCTACATCTACATCTATATGTAGATGGATATAGATATAGATAAATATATTTTTTAATTTTGCAACTTCATACTGTTCCAAAAAATTTTCAGGGACGAGTCAAATTTAAAACAATGTCAAATAGAGCTTCCTTATGACCCCGCAATTGCACTACTTGGTATTTACTCCAAAGATACAGATGGAGTGAAAAGAAGAACCACACGTACCCCAATGTTTATAGCAGCAATGGCCACAGTCGCCAAACTGTGGAAAGAGCCCAAATGCCATTCAAGGGATGAATGGAAAAGGAAGATATGGTCCATCAGAAAGGATGAATACCCAACTTTTATATCAACATGAATGGGACTGGAAGAGATTCACGTAGAGTCAATTGTCATATGGTTTCACTTATTTATGGAGCATAAGGAATAACACGAAGGACATGGGGAGATGGAGAGGAGAAGGGAGTTGGGGGAAAATGGAGGGGGAGATGAACCATGAGAGACTGTGGACTCTGAAAAGCAATCTTAGGGTTTTGGAGGGGCAGGAGTGGGGCATTGGGTGAGACAAGTCGTGGGTATTATGGAGGGCACGGATTGCATGGAGGATGGGTGTGGTGCATATGCAATGAATTCTGGAACACTGAAACACAATTTAATTTTTTTAAAGGAGATAAAAGACTCTATATGAGGACTGTGCCTGGGTGAAACCAGGGCAGGTGTCCCTGGACGTTTGCAGGGTTTCCAGGCCCACGCAGGTATCTGTAATGGGCTAGGTTGGGGCCCTTTAATTCAGGAAGCATTCAGGAATTCCCACTCATAACAGGCGATCCTCTAGGAGATGACTATGAACCCTGCACAGAGCTGACAGCACCCCAGGGCCCTAGACTATTTAGGGGACACACAGTGACACTGGACATTATGAGAGGCAGCATCCACACGATATTTTATATGATGACCCCTGGCTTCCATTTGATATGGGTGTATTTTCTCTAGCTACAATGAGGACGGCAGAGCCCAGGAGTAGCAGAATATGTCAGTGAGCTTTGCCTGATGCATGAGTGCCTTCTCTCACCACCAGGGACTATTGGACCCTCATCCCACACATCTGTAATTCCTTCTTAAGGGTGAAGGTCTCAGATCTTCTGGAGAAAGGAAGAGGATCTATGGATATGGGCACTTTTGCAGAAGAAATGGGGCTAGAGGACAGCTTTAGCCCCTAAGGGAGTCATTCCCCACCCAGCCCCACCCCCTCACAGTCCTGACTCAACACCAATCCAGGGACCCAGAACAGAGGGTGTAGGAACCATCACACGAAGCAATCTGTTGAAACCCAGACACTGGGTGTCCAGAAGGTGCTCAGAAGACCCAGTGAGAGCTCAGGGACCATACATTCCTCACTCCGTGGGAGAATAGTGTGAGTGGAAGGAGATACACTCGTGGCAACTAGTGAAAGAGGCAGGACATGGTTATAGGAGGTAACATTTGAGGTAATGGGAGTGTCCTGGAAAGGCCTAGCTAGAGACAGAGTCTCTTAGTTCCCTCCTTGGTTGGATCTTCACAGCACAGTGGCATGTGCAGTGAGGGTAATTAAGAGGCCAGACACCACCCCTCCCTGGGAACATGCAGTTGAATTCTGTGGCAAGTGGAAAAGGAGGCAGACTGAGGAGTGTGTCCAGTTCCCCTAAGAAGGACAGAAATGCTCACAGGATTGATCAGGACTCACACTCATAGCGTCTTTTAACACCCTGTCATTTATGATGAGACCTATCTCAGGCAGGACTGCCAGATTACAGGTGGACAAAGACTATGACTGGTCTCTGACAGGATCTTGAAGCCCAGGGACCCAGGTTCCCACAGGGGTTCCCTGGGAAATTGGTTTGGGTTGGTGCCAAGTCTTATGACTCCTCTGACTAAGAGTCTCTTCCCAGGGCCATCTCCTCCGTCTTGAACACATGGCTAGAACAATAGGCCGAGGATTTTGTTCAGCCCCCAGAATTTCCCAGCCTGAATATGCTGCTGGCATATTCAGCATGGGGCTCAACATGCCAGGCTTAGATTTGGAGCACCATACTCAGGTTCTGCTCTCCCATCTGCAACAGCTTGGGCCCATGGAGACAGAGTCTGGGAGTGAGAAGGGCCGGACGGGGTCACCTGGGTGGCTCAGTGGGTTAAAGCCTCTGCCTTCGGCTCAGGTCATGATCCCAGGGTCCTGGGATTGAGCCCCGCATCTGCTCTCTGCTGAGCGGGGAGCCTGCTTCTCCCTCTCTCTCTCTGCCTGCCTCTCTGCCTACTTGTGATCTCTGTCTGTCAAATAAATAAATAAAAACTTTAAAAAAAAAAGAGAGAAGGGCTGGACTGTCTGATGTGGTCCTGTGGAGGGGGCTGAGTGGGCCACACCGACGAAGCCTAGAGTACACTTGAGCCGAAAGGAGTGAGTAGTCTCAGATTCCTGTCGCCATGGTCTTTGGTCAGGGAGACCTCCCAGGTATTGCTTCCTGAACACAGAAGACATTGAGTGTTGGGAAAATTTTCCTTTTTTTAGAAGGGACATGGGAAGTCAATCATGCTGATGATAATTTATTTTCAAGGAGCTACTGCACTAGGCCCAGAGAAAGATCCCGAACCACCTCAGGAACTCGCTCCAGCTCCCACTGTGGCGCCTGCTGTATCTTCGGACACAAAGCTGGCCCATCCCATCCCTGGTGCTGGAGCTCACCCCTCAGCAATACCAGTGTCATCACCTCCCCTGTTGGGGCCAGTGCAGTTGGTAGTCAGGGCTCTAATTCACTCTCCTTGAGATATAAGATCTATCAGCCCCTTTACCTGACCGAAAGGTCCATCAGGGTTCTGCACATACTCCTTTTTGTTTCCTGAGGGGCTCAAGTCAGCAGTTGTCTCACTGGAATGACCAGACTCAGCCCCCAAGGAACATCTCATGCTGGCTGGAACGCCAAGGGTTGGGTTCCTTGCCCTCTTTGTAATTTCTGAGTTTTGCATACACTTGTAAAATGGCTGAATAGATTTTGTTCATTAAATAAAGTATTATTAGAGTTTACTTAAAAGTTTACTCTGATCATTTTCCATGGTATATTGAGGTGCCTTTAAGTACTTTAAGTGTGTTGCACAACTAATTACTTGTAGAACATTTACATCACAGAGAAACCTGGGCTACTTATAACTCACTGCCCATTACCTCTCCCCAGTCCCTGCAACCACTGCACTTCTCTCTGTCTCTGATACTATACCTCATCTGGTATTTTCATATGACTTGAATACTACAGTATGGCCTTCTCTATCTGGCTACAGAATATAAGAAAGATACAGTTTTTTTTTCACTTTTTCATAAAAGTAACATTTTATTATAAATGAAAGTTCCTGAAAGAACTATCAGCATGGGAAGCCCCAAAATAAGCTACTCTCATTATCTGGGGTAGTGTTCCCTTTCATAAGGATATCTTAAATGGCAGAAACAGGGGGGAAATCTCGGTCCATGAGATACCTTTAAATTATTTCATTATCCTGCATAGGGCATGTTTAAATTATTCTAGTGGGCAATTTATAAAAAAAATATTGAAATCACATCTTAAATCTTCCCATTTATTAATAACAAATCAAGTAATAGACTAAATAGTTCTTTAATTTAAAGCCAGAAGGTGTTTATGTAGTAAAATAATGACTTAAATATGACAAAAAGAAGACAAGTTCCTTTACCAAGAAATAATCGCCCGTAATGGACTTTTTCCCAATTCCAGTGATTTTCCCTCTGGGGTGTGTGTGTGTGTGTGTGTGTGTGTGTGTGTGTGTGTGTGTGTGTTATGCTGTGTGTGTGTGTGTTACGCTGTGTGTGGGGGAGGTAGTGAGAGTATTCAGGCTGGGCTCTTCTTCTACCTGATGCCCCCACAGTGGACAGACACTGTCAATGCTGTCCTCTTGGGCATTCTCAGCGACAGCACTCAAAGACGCATCATTGAACAACGGAGACATTTCCAATTATTTGACTCTCATTATTCAAGTGATAAGTACATCTGGGCCACAAATTTGTTTCTTTCTGTCTGATTCCTACAAGTTTCACCACTTGACCACTTTAATTCAGGGAAATTTCCCTCGTACTGATGGCATCAGAGTGCGTGACTATCAAGGAAGTGATGAGGCCAATGGTGGAGGGACTCTGGCCTCCTAAAAGACCACATGAAGGAGCTCAGTCACCAATCTGAAGATCCACTCAACACTGTCATGTGAGCAAATCTATGGCAACATGCCACCATAATTAGGGGAGTTATTTGGTAATTCAGCATAAGGAAATATAACTTTGAAATCAGCAAGTAAACTTCGATAATTATCAGCCTAGAACCTAGAGAAAATGACCAAAGAAACACCTGGCTTCCTCAGTCAGTAAGGCACGAGGTACTTGATTTCAGGGTCATGAGTTTGAGCTCCATATGGAACACGGAGTTGATGTAGGAAACAAAAGAAAACAACAGGACTTACACATAACCCAAATCAATTGGGCTTGGACAATAGAGCTGGTCGGTGGTGGACGGGATCCTCTCTCCTGTTCATTCAGCCACTGGGCCCTGAGCACTCAGGTGGTGCCACTCCTTATCAGGCAAACAATTTCTCCCTCTAGGAGTCCAGGGTTTAGAGGAGCAGATGCACAAACATGAACTGAAAAGGTGAAGAAAAGAGCATCTGCTACATGAGACAGGTATAAGGGAAGAAAATGGGTCCTGAATTCCACCAGGGGAGGGATCAGACAAGGATATGCTGAGATGGCATTGAGAATTCCTGTGGCAGGAAAAGAAGAAGGCAGCCCTGCACAAATCCCCCTCTATTTAGCCCAACAGAGGGTACCATGGTGCAGAGGATCAGAAGCAGAATATGATGTTGCCGGAGTGGGGGTTAGAAAGGAGGCCAGGGTGCTAGAAAGGAGGATGCTGAAGGGGGAAGCAGAGGAAAAGGAGGAAGGCCATGGCCTGGGGCAGGTGGACACTTTCAGTGCCCTGTTCCTAGTGCTGTGTGACCACATTAACCCACACTCATTGTCCTAACCAACAAACACTATCTCACATTCTCTGAGGAGACTTTAAGTACAGGAATCCAGGAGTGCTTACCTAGGGGCTCCTGCCAGAGCTCCACAGTACTTTGGGGCTCTTGATAACATTAATTCAGGACATGCTTCACTGAGAATCTGAGTTCACATATGGGTGTTTCCTGGACTCAGTCCATCTCAAAAGACCTGAGTTCTTCTGACTGTTGTTGGTCCTCCTTGCTAGGTCCTGGGCCCATGTGTGTACAATAAGGTTCAGCATAGGGGCTTGAACTCCAGGGTGAGTATCTGAGAGAGAACATGGGTCAGAGGCAGCACGGGGATGGGCAATGAGCTCTTAGAGCTAAATCTTAGATGGGGCTTTTGGTTTATGTGGCCATGTTCTGTGGAATGGAAGGATTCATTCAGTCCAAACCACATTCCAATAACAGGGTTACACAAAGATGATTAAACAGGATATGAGATTTCAGGGAACTACTAGGAGTAGAAGGTGAAGACTGCTGCATGGTTAGTGCCTTGCCCAGAATCACAGACTGTTGAGAAGGCTGAACCAGGCATGAACCCAGCTCTTTGTGAGTGTCCTCAAAGTTGGGGCCCTGGATGCACCTAGAACAGTAGGCATTCCTGGAAGTTCTTGTCTGAGGGGGAGCCCAGGTCATGGCAACCCCCTGAGTGGACCCCTATCCACATCACACCCATTGGAAAGGATTTAATAGCTCTCAGCACAGGGTATGAAGTCTTTAGTGGTATGGGAGGATTCTGACCATCAAGAGCTCTAATCCCTTCTTTAGGGTTTGCTTGGAAAATTCGAAAGCCTAAGGTCTTGGGAAAGTATGGCCCACCCTTCTGTAGATGGGGCTGTCACCTTCTCGGACGCCAGAATATGAGTACTGATGAACAGATATGTGCCCACAGGAGTGACAGTGCATACACACACACACACACACACACACACACACACACACACACTTACACACACCATTACGGACTGTAGGGTGGGATCTGACAAGTAGCAGACTCAGAGAAATTGAGAAGAGGAGGAAAATGTGCTTGAGGTATTTCCTATATGTGACACCATTACTACAATATCACATATTATTCCACACATGCCTGTGGACATGTGGAGGAAGTCCATGCTACAATCATCTGTATTGTACATACAACATGCACACCACCCCAGACAGGCATAACGGCTTATCCAGGTTCACAAACTGGTAAGAGTGGAGATTTGTTTCTGAAGCCAGGTGGGGCCCTGGCGGCACTCAGCCCTTCCTTGGGCACCTGTGGAGATGTGTGTATTGGTTGTAGGGGCCTGGTTAGCCAGAGGAACTTACTTGTAAATCCCAGATATAGGGGCGGGCCAGGCCAGATAGCCGTATCCAATCAGTGGGGTGCGCATATATTAACTGTGGTGAGTTGAAATCTCATTGGCCACCTGTGTGTGGGCTTTGCTCAACCACCTCTATAAAGGTTAGTCTGTGAGGCTGGGAGGGGGGAGAAGTAGGAGGAGTTAGAATAGCCTTTGGATAAATAGGAGGAGTTAGAATAGCCATTGGAGAAGTAGGAGGAGTTAGAATAGCAGTTAGAATTTTGGAGCCATTAGAGTAGCCATTAGGGTAGCCTTTGGGAGCCCTTAGGGTAGTCATAGGAGTGATAGCATTGGGGTCATCGGGAGCAGCGCTGCCCCAAGCCATGGCCACTCCACAAGTCGCCTCGCCACCCCAAGCAGGAGTGTCACCAGTACCTAGGGGTTTCGAGTCCCCCAAGTGGTCACTGGAGATTCGAGTCCCCCGAGGTGGTCATTAGGGTTTCAGGTCCCCCGAGGTGGTCATTGGGGTTTGAGTCCCCCTAGGAAATCCCCAATGGTGGCAGGACCGCTGGGCCTGCAGTTGTCTTTGACTTGTCTTTTTGTTGTCTGCTATGTTGTTTGTTGTGTTTGGGGGAATGGGACAGGCAGAGAGTAAGGGGACTCTGACTTTCGTCTCTCTGTTCCTCATAATAGATGTGGGTCTTCTTCCTCACTCGCTTCCTGTGTTAAGGGCTATAACTGGAGCCAACTAGGGTTAGTCTAACTCGGGACAGACTTTAAGGAATATTCCCAAACAGCTGCCATACTCCCTTTGTTTCAGGGAATTCCTTGCCTTCTCTGGCCTGAGGTGGACTGCCTAGCCCCTCCCCCTTGCTGGCGGGAAAGCATGGCATCTGAAGTGGAATGGGCCCAGGTGGAACATGAAATCTGTTAGCAAAGAGATGACTGAACTGATGGTTAATTGTTTGTCTCAGGGTTTTAATGGGTAATAGTTAAAGTAGCTTTCAGAGTCTTTGGTAACCTGAAGCTTTGAAGTTTCGCTTGGATAACAAATGGGATGAAGTGCTAGGGCGCTGGTTGCTGGAACTGGGTTTGTGTTTTTGAAATCTGTTGGTAAACATGTTTTGTGCTTAATGGCTGTATTAATAGTTCACATTTGGCTAAAAGATGAATGGTTTTCTCTTTGCCCCCCTAGAATTGTAAATGAGATCTCTTTGTATTATAAGGTTTTTCCCTGATATGCTAAGTTACTCAAGAAGTACTTCTAAATCAATGATAAACCTTGGGTTACATTTGAGTAAATGCTGTAAATACTCCAGAGGTTTTATACATTTCCTAAAGCTTTAATGTTTTGATAAGGGTCATCATTTGATATTTAACCATATCTATTCTGAGTTTTTTGTCATTTGTCATTGTCTTAATTCTCTTGTAAGATGAATTCCGCCTTAAAGGAAATTTACATGGGAGACTTTCAGAACAAATACAGGTCTTTGATATGCTGAAATCCTGGAACTGAATTTTCAGAAGTAAAAGTTGCATTTGGACTAAACCAGAATTAGTACGGCGACTCAAGGTAAGAATGAGTCTCCAAGAGCTTTCCTAGAAAGGCTTATTGAAGCCTATAAAATGTATAGCCCGATCGACTTTGAGGCACCCAAAAATCAGGGGGCAGTGAATCTTGCTTTTTTCAGTCAGTCAGCCCCAGATATAAGGAGGAAACTTCAGGAAATTGAAGGATTTGAAGGGAAGAATCTGACTGAGTTATTGGGAATAGCAGAAAAGGTGTTTAACAACAGGGATGCACAGGAGGATGAAAAACAGACAAAAAGCTGGTTAAGGTTTTGACGTTACATGAGATAGGTAGGGGATAGTAAATGGAAGGAAAAGCCTAAGCACAGAGAAGGCAGGTGGGAAGACTTAGATTCAGATCAGTGTGCTTACTGTAAGGAAAAAGGACACTGGACCAGGGAGTGCCCAAAAAGGAAGATGGCAATGCTGGCCACCAGAGTAAAAATTGAAGTGGAGGGGAAATCAGTTGATTTTTGGGTGGACACGGGAGCCCAGTTTTCATTATTACTTAAACCTATGGGAAAACTATCTGGAGAAGAAGTCTGGGTACAAGGAGCAAATGGCACAGAAAGACATAAATGGACAACAAAAAAGGACTTTAAATTTGGCCTCGGGAGTAGTTAAACATCAATTTTTCATCCTCCCTAATGCCCCATATAACTTGATGGGAAGAGATCTCCACAAGTTATGAGCTGGCATTCAGTTCTCAGAAGGAGACATGACTGTAACCTTGAGATAACCCACTGTACAGGTGCTTATGGTGGCAGTAGATGAATAACTACTTTACGAGCCAGTCTCAAATCCAGAGGAGACAAAGGCAAGCAGACTTCTCCAAATCCTACAGGTCAAGTTTCCCGAGGACTGGGCAGAATGGAAGCCCCCTGGCTTGGTCAGGGGACAACCTCCAGTGGTGCTACAATTAAAGGCTATGGCTATGGCTGTTCACATTCGGCAGCACCCCCTTCCCAAGGAAGCAAAGGAAGGGATCAGAAAACACATTAACCACCTCCGAGGAGACAGGATCCTAGTTCCTTGCAAATCTCCATGGAACACACCTTTGCTGCCCATCAAAAAGGCTGAGACTGGGGAGTAATGACCCGTTCAGGACTTGTGGGAAGTTAATAAATGGGTTGAAGATATCCACCCGACGGTGCCTAACCCCTTTACCCTACTCTCCCTCCTGGGCCACAACAGAACTGAGTATACCATCTTAGATCTCAAGGAAGCATTTTTCTGCATATCTTTAGCAAGGGAATCTCAACCCCTTTTTGCTTTTGAGTGGTCCGACCCACAGGAAGGATTCCAAGGCCAGCTCACCTGGACAAGACTTCCCCAAGGATTCAATAATTTACCCACCATTTTTTTGAGGAGGCCCTACATGAGGATTTGCATGAGTACAGAACCTCCAACCCAGTAGTCACTCTGCTACAGTATGTTGATGACTTGCTAGTAGCCGCTGAAGACTATGAGTTATGTTTGTGGGGGCCAAGAGCTCTCTTACAGACTCTGCAGGAAAAAGGGTATCGAGTGTCATCAAAGAAAGCACAGCTCTGTCAGAGCCATGCCACATATCTCCACGAGGGAGTACGTTCACTGTTGAGTCCAGGAAACAGATGATCACCCAATACCCCCACCCCACCACGTCCCAACATGTGAGGAAGTTTCTTGGATGGTGGGCTACTGTAGGCCGTGGATACTGCGGTTTGTGGAGATTGCCCAACCTCCCTACCAACTGGCAAAAGGGGGGGGGTTCACTATGATAGAGTGGACAGCTGAGGCAGAAGGAACATTTCCGGAATTACAAACAGTTGTACTGAGTGCCCCAGCATTGGCCATCCCAGATGTTACCAAGCCCTTCTACTTGTATGTTGATGAAAAAGCAGGGGTTTCCAAAGGAGTTTTGACTCAGACTCTGGGACCTTGGCAAAGGCCAGTAGCCTATATTAGCAAGAAACTAGATCCAGTAATGGCTGGATTCCCCTCTTGCCTCTGCATAATTGCTGCCATGGCCCTTCTGGTCAAGGATGCAAGTAAATTGAATTTGGGTCAAAATCTCATCTTGACCACCACACACGCTATCAAGGGCCTTCTCTGGACTCCACCAGACCGATGGATGACAAATACCTGAGTGACAGAGCCTCAGGCCCTCCTCCTCAATGGACCAAGTGTGACATTCTGGTCCCTGGCAGTGCTAAATCCAGCCACGCTGCTGCCAGAGGAGCTGGCTGACCATCCACAGGACTGCAGGGAGGTCCTAACCCAAGTTGCAGGAATAAGGCTGGATCTCAGAGACATTCCCCTCCTGGATGCTGAGATGACTCTGTTCACAGATGGGAGTAGCTACATGGTCAATGGGAAGAGGTATGCGGGGGCTGTGATGGTTTCTCCTTAGCAGAAACTCTGGACAGCAGCCCTGCCACATGGAACTTTGGCACAAAAAGCGGAACTGATTGCACTCACGAAGGCACTGCAGATGGACAAAGGTAAAACCACCAATATCTGTACTGACAGCAGGTATGCCTTTGCTACTCTCCATATACATGGGGCTATTTATAAAGAAAGGGGCCTACTAACAGCAAAAGGAAAATGAATTAAAAACAGAGGAGAAATATTGGCTCTCCTCCAGGCTATTTGGGACCCAAAAGAGGTGGCAGTTATGCATTGCCCAGGACACCAAAAGGGGACTTATCTGATTTCAACAGGAAGCCAATTAGAAGATCAAGCCGCAAAGCAAGCAGCCCAAGAAATGGTGCAAAAACTGGTTATCCTCCTGGCTCCTGCCCTACCAGAAAAACCGAACTGTTCAGAAGAAGATTTAAAGTATTCACAGAAATAGGTTAAATTGGACTATGAAGGGGACTGGGCTAAGACTAAAGCAGGAAAAATAATTCTTCTTCGAAGACTAGGCAAAAAGTTAGTAGACCAGAAACACAAACTTAAGGAGCTTATAGGCAAGCAGATCCAGGTTTCTAAATTAGGGTTTCTAAATCAGCATCTGGTTCAGGATGTAGTTGATAGATGTGCTCAATGACAGGCAGTTAATGTGGGAAGAACTAAAATGGGAAGAGGGAAAAGAGAAAGAGGTAAAGAACCAGGAATTTATTGGGAAATAGATTTTACAGAAATGAAACCTGGAAAATATGGGCACAAGAACATTTTAGTTTTTGTAGATACCTTTTCAAGTTGGGTAGAGGCTTTTCCCACCAAACATGAGATGGCAGGAGTGGTAGCCCAAAAACGACTAGAAGAAATAATACCTAGGTTTGGTTTACCTCTCGGGATCAGGTCAGACAATGGCCCTGCATTTGTGAGTTCAGTCTCCCAGGCATTGGCCAAGGCCATGGGCACTAATTGGAAACTACATTGTGCCTATCAGCCCCAGAGTTCTGGGCAAGTAGAGAGAATGAACCGGACTTGTAAAGAGACCTTGAATAAACTAATTCTGGAGACTGGCGGTGAATGGGTGGATCTCCTTTCTTTCGCCCTCCTCAGGGCGATATGTACACCCTATGTACCCTATTTAAGCAAGGTGACACCATTTTAAATAACGTTTTGTAGACCGTCCCCCCGCCCTCAAATACAAGAGGTTGCCCTAGCAGAAATGACTGATCAGTCTGTACTCCAGTCACTGCAGGCAGTACAATCTGTCTTAAAAAAAGCCCATTCAGGGATCCGGAGTGCCCACACTGGGATGGAGATGGAGGTGGAACCACATCCTTACCAACCTGGGGACTTGGTTTGGATATGTCACTATCAAGGGGGAAACTTGGAGCCTCGCTTGATGGGACCATTTGCTGTTATCCTGACCACCCCCAAGGCTGTAAAAGTAGAGGGCATTAGGGCCTGGATTCATGCGGGTCACGTCAAATGAGCCAGGGAAGAGGACGCCCCCAAGAGATGGAAGCTGCAGTCGACAGACCTCGCTGACCATGGAATAAAGCTAAGACTAAAAAACTGTGAGTTTATTGTTGCTCCTAGTGTTACCTTTTTATGTAAAGTATAGGTGGGAAGTTAGATGAACGGAATTGGGAAAAAATGGAAAAGGGTATACAAAGCATTGAATGGCTAGCTCATCAGCCGACTGTGCACTACTGTTACTTTTTGGTCCCTGTATTGTAAACACTCTAATGTCATTTGTACCAAAGAAAATTGGAGCAATAAAAATGTTAGTCTTACATGCTCAATATACCGCTCTTGTAAGGGCCTGGTTAGCAAAAGAAGATACTTAAAAACCCCGGATATAGGGGCGGGCCAGGCCAGATAGCCGTATTCAGTCAGAGGGGTGTGCATATATTAACTGTGGTAGGTTGAAATCCGATTGGCCACCTGTGTGTGGGCTGGGCTCACCCACCACTATAAAAGATGGTCTGTGAGGCTGGAGTGGGGAGTTGTTTTTTTTTTTAGCTAGAGCCGTGCACCAGAGCAGCAGCAGCGGTGGCGCCTCCTTGAGCTGTAACACAAGCGGCGCCGCCCCCTGCACCACCCCGAGCAGCAGCAGCAGCAGCAGCAGCGCCACAGCGAGCAGCATCGCCCGAGCACCGCCCAGAGCAGCAGCGGCATCTGCGCCACAGCGAGCGGCACCGCGTCGTGCACCAGAGCAGCAGCGGCAGCGGCGCCGCCTTGAGCTGTAACACGAGGGGCGCCGCCCCGTGCACCACCGCGAGCAGCAGCAGCAGTGGCGCCGCAGCGAGTGGCATCGCCCGTGCACCGCCCAGAGCAGTAGCGGCAACGGCGCCACTGCGAGCAGCACCGCCTCCTGCACCGCCCAGAGCAGCAGCGGCAGCGGCGCCACCGCGAGTAGCAGTGGCAGCGGCGATGCCTTGAGCGTCACCACCCTGAGCCAGAGTATCAGCAGCAGCAACAGCAGCAGCGCTGCCGCAAGCAGCCACGCGCCCTCAGGCAGTGCTGCCATCAGGAGCAGCCTCTCTGGAGCCAACGGTGCAGCCACACCGGGAGTGGGTCTGTGGTACAGTGAGGGTGAGGCAGGGAGCCTCCAGGGCGGACCCCAGCGACTGGAAGGCGGTGGGCCCCAGCAAGACTTGGGCACCTACCAGTCAGTTTGGTTTCTAATGCAGTTTGGTTTCTGATGCAGTTTGGTTTCTGATGCAGTTTGGTTTCTGATGCAGTTTGGTTTCTGATGCAGTTTGGTTTCTGATGCATGGCGCGAAATAAAACTTTGCTTAATTTTCACTTTGTGTCAGTCTCGTTCCTTTGATCACGGACCCTAACAGCTCTTACAACAGGAGAACATAGAACTGTCTGAAAAGTCAAGGATTTGACTGATTTCCAAAGGAAAGGGGGGAATGTAAGTGCCTGGTTAGCCAGAGGAACTTACTTGTAAACCCCGGATATATGGGCGGGCCAGGCCAGATAGCCATATCCAATCAGCGGCGTGCGCATATATTAACTGTAGTGAGTTGAAATCTCATTGGCCACCTGTGTGTGGGCTTTGCTCAACCACCTCTATAAAGGTTAGTCTGTGAGGCTGGGAGGGGGGAGAAGTAGGAGGAGTTAGAATGGCCATTGGAGACGTAGGAGGAGTTAGAATAGCCATTGGAGAAATAGGAGGAGTTAGAATAGCCATTGGAGAAGTAGGAGGAGTTAGAATAGCAGTTAGAATAGCCGTTAGAGTAGCTATTAAAGTAGCCTTTGGGAGCCGTTAGAGTAGCTGTTAGGGTAGCCTTTGGGAGCCATTAGGTTAGTCATAGGAGTGATAGCATCGGGGTCACTGGGAGCAGCACCACCCCAAGCCACGGCCCCACCATGACTGGTCTTGCAGGCGCGAGCAGCAGTGCTGCCATGACCGGCCTCGCCGCCCCGAGCTGTGACTGGCTTCGCCACCCTGAGCTGCGGCGTCATTCTGGGGAGTGGCCTCGTCCAGAATGGCCTTGTCTGGAGAGTGGCCTCATGGACTAGTGGCCTCATCCAGAGCACCCTTGTCTGGAGCAGCTTCATCCTGAGTGGCCTAGTCCAGAGCAGCCTGGTCTGGGGAACGGCCATGTTGGAGTGGCATCATGGGGAGCAAAGTCTGTGTCATCAGGGTTCTTGTCCTTGTCGTCTTCACCTCTTTGTCGTCAGGAGCAGCATCCTCGTCATCATCGCCTCTACATAAGAAATGGCCCTGACTGGTCGGTTTGATTTTTGGTGCTTGGCATGAAATAAAGCTTTGCTTGATTTTCGCTTTGTGTCAGTCTTGTTCCTTTGATCATGGACCCTAACATTGGTTTCACTGTGTACAGATGTGGCCTTGCATGCAGAAAGGTGATGGGCAGACCACATCCCTGAACACTGTTTGTGTAGGTGATAATCCAGGGTGAAATTGGGTAGGTGATCTCAGGAAGTATAGTCACCTCCTTGACTGCAGACCCCAATTGAATTTGGAACACAGCAACCAGGCTCCCACATTCTAGTATAGTCCACTACCAGAGTTCCTTGGCTGGAGACATATGATACAGAAAGTTGTACTCTTGCTGTCCGCCAACATTATGGGGCTCTGGCTTCCAGAATCCCCAGGGGAATGGCTTTTTCACACACTGCAAACATTGCCGCCAACCTCACCCCCAATGCCTCAGATTATTTGGTAGGAGGTTCCATTAGGCATTAGAAGAACAGGGCTCAGTAAGGATGCCTGAAAAACTAAGCTAGGGTTAGGATAAGGTCCTAGGGACATGGCAGGTCAATCTGCTGCTTCTGTGCCAGCTACATGGGTGTCTGTCTGGAGGTAGGACTCAGGTTGAGGGACAGAATTGTATTAGTGTCCAGTGCTGGCTTTCGTAAATGGGAATGGCTTGGGGTCTCTTGAAGATGTCTCAAAATCTGGGGGTACTGTGCAGCTCCATAGGGCATGTTTTCCTTCTGGAGGGCAGGAAGAGTCCTGTGGTGTGATTCCAGTGTTCCCTATCTGGAGAGCTTGTGAACCAGGACTCTGAGGACAGAAGTATGCAATCCCAAGCTAAGGCTAGGGTTAGGGCCTAGGGCATGGCAGGCCCAATCTACAGATGCTGAGGCAAGCTGCCCAGGATCTGAGTTTAAGGCAAGTATGAGGGGGTCACTCAAGCTAGAGCATGTGTCCATGAGAACCATCAATTTTGGGGGTAGCTTCATGGGTTCATGGAGTTTTCGAAAACTCTGTGTTTTTTGCACAGTTCCAAATAGTTTGTTTTATTCTAGCATGTAGGTGGTATCCAGTTTTATGGCTCAGGTGTCCCCCATATTTATATATATGAGAGCAGGGACCGGGTATGGATTCCTAAAAAAACCCAACCTAGGGTTTGGGTTAGGGACTAGGGTCATGTCAGATCTGATCTGCTGACTCTGGAGCCGAACACATGGATGGCTGACTGGAGGCCGGGGCTCAGGCTGAGGGACAGGAATTGTATTAGTGTCTTACCCAGGCCCCAAAATTGGGGGTGTCCTCTTTGGCCATGCAGGATTCTCATAATCTGGGGAGTATTTGAAGCTCCCAGAGCACCATTTCTGCTGATGGGCAGGCAGAGTACTATGCTGTCGTTCCAGAGTTCTCTATCTGGAGGGATTATGGGCCAGAATTATTGGGATGGAAGTCTAAAAACACAAGCTAGTGTTAGGGTTAGGGCCTAGGCCATGGCTGGGCAGATCTACAGATGCTGAGGCAAGCTCTCTAGGATGTAAATTTAGGGTGCGTGCCAGGCAGTGGCTCAGGTTGAACTTTGTGTCCATGCATTCTGCCAAATATGGGAGAAGCCTCATGTGGCCATGGAGGTTACTACCACCCTGATGGTTTTGTGTAGCTCCAATTAGCAAGATTTATTTTATGAGACAGGAAGAGTCCAGTTTTATGGCTCAGATGTCCACCATAAGGAGGGAATCATGAACAGGGTTCTGGGTGTGGATAACTGACAACCCAACCTAGGGTTAGGATTAGGGCCTAGGGGCATGGCAGATCCCATCTGCTGGCTCTGGGGTCAGCTGTCCTGGTGGCTGATTGGAGAATGGGACTCAGGTTGTCAGACTGCGAATTAGTGTCCACAGTGGCATACAAAATTGGGGTGGCATCAAGGGCCATGCACGTTTCCATAATCTTGGGGTTTTGTTCAGCTCCATAGGGCACTGTTTCCTTCAGGGGGGCAGGCCGAGACATATTTTGTGATTCCCGAGTTCTCTATCTGGAGCACTCATGGGCCAGGACTCTTGGGACGGAAGTCTGAAAGCCCAAGATAGGGTTAGTGTTAAGTCCTACGGCATGGTTGGTTCGACCTGCAGACTCTGAGGAAGGCTCCATGGATTGTGAATTTAGAGTGAGTGTCAGGAGTTCACTCAAACTGGACTTTGTGTCCATGATTTCTGCCAAATATGGGGGTGATCTCATGTACCCATTGAGGTTACTATAGCCATGGTGATTTTGCACAGCTCCAATTAGCAAGGTTTTATTCTGTGGGAAACAAGGAGTCCTGTATTATGGCTCAGGGGTCACCCACATAGAGGGCTTTGAGCCAGGATTCTGGTTATGAATTCCTGAGAACCCAGTCTGGGGTTAGGATTAAGGCCTAGGGCATGGCATGCCTGATCAGCTATCTCTGGGGGGAGCTACACTGGGGACTGAGTTGTAAATGCAGCTCAGGCTGAGGTCCACAAATCAACTTGTGTCCAGTGAATCCTCCAAAATTGGGGGTGGCCTGAGCCATGCAGATGTCTCTTACCCTGAGAATTTTAAACAGCTCCAAACCATAGGAATTCCTTTAGGAAGGCAGGAGAAGTCCTGTTTTCTGGTTCAGGGATCTCCCATATGGAGGGTTTTAAAGTAGACCACTGGAGACAGATATCTGGAAACAAAGCTATGGTTAGAATTAGGGACTGGGGCAGAGTAGGCCTGATCTGCTGGTTCTTGCACTAGCTACGTGGGTGGCAGAGTGGAGGTCCTGTCTCAGGGTAAGTGATGGAATGTGTATTAGTGTCCAGGGAGGGCTTCTGAAATGGGCGTCGCTTCAGAGACCAAACATGTTCCTCCTAATCTGTTTTTTTTTTTTTTTTTTTTTTTTTTTTACAGCACCATAGGACACAGCTTCCTTCTGGAGGGCAGGGAGAGTCCTGTGGTATGGCTCCTGAGTCCCCAGTCTGGAAGACTTGTGGGCCAGGACTCTGGGGAAAGAAGTCTGAACGCCCAAGTTAGGATTTGGGAAACGTCCTAGGGTATGGCAGGCCTGATCTGCAGATGCTGAGTTGAGCTCCTCAGGATCTGAGCTTAGGGCAAATGTCAGGTATTCACTGGTTTCCGGATATGGATGCCTGAAGACCCAACCTATTTTTAGGGTTAGGTCCTAGTGGCATGGCAGATCTTATATCCTGGCTCTGCAAAGAGCTACCCATGGAACTGTGTTGAAAATGGGGCTCAGGCTAAGGGTCACAATGGGTGCTTGTGTCCTGGTCTGCCTGTAAATTTGTGCATGGCCTCAGGGACAGTGCAGCTTTCTTCCACCTCTGAGGGTTATGCATAGCTGAAAAAGCAAGGATTCCTTCTGGGGGCCAGGAGATATTCTTTTCCATTTCTCAGGGGTCCCCCGTGTGGTGGGATTCTAGAGCAGGGCTCTGGGTATGGATGCCTGATACCACAGCCAAGGGCTATGATTAGACTCTAGGCCACAGCAGGTCCTATCTGCTGGCTCTGGGGCCAGCTAACCCTGTGACTGATTGGAGGACAGGACTCAGGTTGTGGCAGACTGCATATTAGTGTCCATGGTGGAGAACCAAGGTGGGGTGGCATCGGGGCCATGCAACTTTGCCCTAATCGAGGGGTTTTGTGCAACTCCATAGGGAACAGTTTCCCTATGGAGGGCAGGGAGAGTCCTGTGGGCTGGCTCTGGAGTCCCCAGTCTGGATTCCTTGCATTCCTGGATTCAAGGGATGGCATTCGGAAAGCCCAAGCTCAGTTTATGTTTAGGGTATAGGGCATGGATCCCTGATCTGCAGATGATGAGGTGAGCTCTCCAGATTCTGAAGTTAGAGTGAGTGTCAGGCATTCGCTCAAAGCAGACTAGAATTTGTGTCCACTAAGGTTGCAGAATGTGTGGGTGTCCTCCTGGGGCCATGGAGGTATCTCCTGCTGGGGCTTTTGTGCAGCTCCAAATAGTATGATTTCATTCTCAGTGAGAAGTGGGGTCCTGTTGTATAGTTCAGGCGTCCCCCGTGTAGAGGGATTCAAGTGGAGGACTCTGTTTGGGTGCCTGAAACCCCAATCTAGGGTTAGGATTTGGGCCAAAGGGTGTAACAGTTCTGATCTGCTGCTCTGGCGCCAGCCTTCCTGGTGACTGATTGGAGGACAGTACTCAGGCTGTGTCAGACTGGGTATTAAATGTGCAGGGTGGAGAACGAAAGTGGGTGGCATTGGGCGCCTTGCCTGTTTGCCCTGATTTAGGCACCTCCATAGGGCATGGTTTACTTTTGGAGGGCAGGCAGACGCCTGTAGGCTAGCTCCAGAGTCCCAGCCTGGAGGGCTTTCATTTCAGGATTGAAGGGATGGAATTCAGTCAACCCAAGTTCAATTTACGGTTAGGGTGTAGGGCATGGGTCATCTATCTGCAGATCCTGAGTCGAGCACTCCAGTTTCTGAAGGTAGGGAAAATGTCAGGCATTCGCTCAGACCAGACTGGAATTTGTTTCCACTAGAGCTGCAGAATGTGTGGGTGTCCTCCTGGGACCATGGAGGTATCTCTTGCTGGGGGTTTTGTGCAGCTCCAAATAGTATGATTTCATTCTCAGTGAGAGGTGGAGTCCTATTGTATTGCTCAGGGGTCCCCATATGGGGGGATCGAGAGCAGGGTTCTGGGTATGGATGCCTAAAAAGCAAACCTAGGATAAGCATTAGGGACAAGGGGCATGGCAGAACGATCTGCTGACTCTTGGGCAAGCTACGTAGGTGGCTGTTTGGAGGACAGGGCTCACACTGTGGGAAAGAATGTGCATTAGAGTCCAGTGTCATGTTCTTAAATGGGTTTGACCTCAGTAGTCATGCCAGTTTCTCCAAATCTGGGGGTTTTGTGCAGCTCCAATGAGCATGGTTTCCTTCTGGAGAGTAGACAGAGTCCCATGGTGTGGTTCTGGAGTTTTCTCTCTGCAATGCTTGTGGGCCAGGGCTCTTGGAACAGAAGTCTGAAAATTCAATCTAGGGTTAGGGTTAGGTCTTAGGGCAAGGCAGGCCTAATCTTCAGATGCTGGGTGAGCTCCTGGGGATCTCATGTTAAGGTGAGTGTCAGGGGTCGCTCTGGTTCAACTTTTTGTCCATGTGATCCACGGAGTGTGTAGATGGCCTCATCGGGCCATGGGGTTGCTACTGCTCTGGGGTATTTGCACAGTTCCAAATAGTTTGGTGTATTCTGGGCGATATGTGCTGTCCTGTTTCATGCATCAGTCCTTCCCCATATGGAGGGATTTGAGAGCAGGGCTCTGGGAATAGATGCCTGAAAACCCAACCTACGTTTAGGTTTAGGAATAAGAGGCATGACAAGCCTTATATCCTGGATGTGGGATGAACTACCCATACGGCTCTGTTGAAAATGTGTTTCAGGCTAAGGATCATAATTGGCAATTGTGTGTAGAGCGACTGGCAAGAGTGGCCGTGGCCTCAGTTCAACACAGGTTTCTTCCAATATTGAGGGTTTACATAGATGCAAAAGTAAGGTTTCCTTCTGGCAATCAGGAATATTTCTGTTTTGTAAATGAAGGGTCCCCTCTGTGGAGGTATTCAAGGAGAGAGATCTGGGTATGGATGTCTGAAACCCCAAAGAGGGTTAGAATTCAAGCCTAGGGGCACGGCAAGTCCGATCTTTTGGCCTTGGGGCTAGCTCTCCCAGTGGCTGATTGAAGGATGGGACTCAGGTTGTTTCAGACTGTGTATTAGTGTCCAGGGTGGAGAACGAAAGTGGGTGGCATCGTGGGGCATACACATTTGCCCTGATCTATGGGTTTGTAGGGCTCCATAGGGCATGATTTTTTCTGCAGGGCAGGGCAAGTCCTGTGGAGTGGCTCCAGAGACCTCAATCTGGAGGGATTGCATTCCAGGACTCAAGGAATGGAATTCTGAAAACCTAAGTTCAGTGTATGGTTAGGGTGTAGGGCATGGATCCCCGATGTGCAGATTTTGAGGTGAGCTCCCCAGAATATGAAGTTAGGGCGAGTGTCAGGCATTTGCTCAAACCATACTAGAATTTCTGTCCACTAGGGCTGCTGAATATGTGCGTGGTCTCCTGGGGCCATGGAAGTTTCTCCTACTCTGGGGGATTTGCGGAGCTCCAAATAGTATGATTTCAATCTGGGGGAGATGTGGAGTCCTGTTGCATGGCACAGATGTCCCCATATGGAGAGCTCCTCAGGATCTGACATTCGGGCAAGTGTGAGGCAGAAACTCAGGCTTTGCCTCTGGTTTTTGTGTCTGAGAAGGGCGTGGAATGTAGAGGGGACCTCATGGGGCCATGGAAGATTCTCCCTCATTGTGGGTTTTTCACAGCTCCAAATAGCATTCTGTCATTGTGGGGGAAAGGAGAAATTCTGTTTCCTGATTCAGGGGTCTGCATGTGGAGGGATTGGAGATCAGGGCTCTGTGTATGCGTGCCTAGAAACCCAAACTTGGGTTAGGATTTGGGCCTAGGGTCACCACAAACCTCATATGCTGCCTCAAGGTCGTGATACTCATGGAGCTTAGTTGAAAACGTGGCTCAGGCTGAGGGTCACATTGCCGGATTGTCCCCAGGGTGGCCTTCAACAGTGGGCGGGGCCTCATGGGCCATGCAGCTTTCTCCTACTCTGAGGGTTTTACACACATCCCAATAGCAAGATTCCCTGCTGAGGGAATCATTTTGTGGATCATGTTCCCCCATATGCAGGGATTTCAGACCAGGTCTCTGGAGACAGTTGTCTATAAACCCATGTTAGGTGGAAACGATCGCCTAGGGGCATGGTAGGTCTGTTCTGCTGGATAGAGTGCTATCTACCTGGGTGGCTGACAGGAGTCAGGGCCCAGGCTTTGGCAAACAGAATATTAGTGCTCAGTGCAGTTTATGAAATTGCGGTGCCCTCATGGGCCATACAGGTTGATCTTCCTTTGGGGTTTTCGTGCAGTCCCAATGGCCACTTAGCCTTCTGAAAGGCAGGCAGAGTGCTGTATTGGGGCTCCATAATTCCCAATCTAGAGGTCTTGTTCACCAGAACTCTGGGGACGGAAGACTGAAAACACAAGATAGGGTAAGTGTTAGGGCCTAGGGCATGGCAGCCCTGATCTCTAGAGCCTGAGACCAGATCATCAGCATCAGGAATAATGGCTAGTGTCCGATATCTGCTCAGGCTAGAGTTTGTGTCCAGGAGGGATGCCTAATGGATGGGTGGAATCAGGAGGCCATGCAGGTTTTCCCAATCTGGGGTTTGATCACGGTTCCAAACAGCAAGATTCTTTTCTTCGGGACAGTGGGAGTGCTCATGGTTGGCTCAAGGGTCCCCCATATGTACCGATTCGAGAGTAGGCTTGACATATGGATGCCTGAACAGTGCACCTAGGGTAACCATTGAAGCTGAGGGACAAGGCAGGTTCGATCTGCTGGCTCTGGGGTGGGCTACCCAGGGGGCTGAGTTGAAAAGGAGTCTCATGCTGAGGGTCACAAAGTGGGTTTCTGTCCAGATCTACCTTTAAATGTGGTGGTGGCCTCAGTGGCCATGCAGGATTCTACCACCCTCAGGGTTTGACACAGCTCAAAATGGCAAGGTTTCCTTCTGGGGACAGGAATTTTTGTTTCCGTTGCTCAGGTATCCCCCAAATGTTGGCTTTCGAGACCAGGTCTCAGTGGACAGTTGCCGTACAACCTAAGCTAGGGTACAAATTACAGCCTAGTGGCATGTCAAGTTCAATCTTCTGTCTCTGGGGCCATCGACCTGGGTGTCTGATGGGAGGCAGTTGCTCAGAGTTTGCCAGACTGCGCCTTTTATCGTGGGTGACCTATGAAATTGGGATAGTCTCAGGGTCCTTGCATGTTTTTCCTAATCTTGAGGTTTCCTGAAGCTCTAAGGGGTACAGCTGCCTTCTTGAAGGCAGGCACAGTCTTGTGGTGTGTGTATGGAATACCCAGGTTGGATGGTTTGTGGGGCAGGACTCTGGACACAGACGTCTGAAAACACCAACTAGGGTTAGGATTAGGGCAGAGGGTATGGCACGCCCCATTTGCAGACCCAGAGGGAACTCCTTGGGATCTGAATTTAGGGAGAGGGTGAGGCGGTAGCTGAGGCCTTTGTCTCTGGATTTTGTGTCTGGGATGGCCATGGAATGTAAGGGTGGTCTTATGGGGCCTTGGAAGATTCTCCCTCTCTGGGGATTTTGCCTGGCTCCCAATAGTTTGGTGTCATTCTGGAGAAAGGGATTAGTCCTTTTTTCTCTCTCAGGTGTCCGCCCAAAACAGGGATCCCACCGTAGGGCTCTGGGTACAGGTGCCTGCATAATCCACCTTGGGTTAGGATATGGGACTAGGGGCATGGCAACCCCAATATGTGGGCTCTTGGGGCTGCTACTGAAAGGCCTCATTTGAAAATGGGGCTCAGGATGGTGGTTACAATGGGTGTGTCTGCCCAAGGCAGCCCTCAAGAGTGGGTGTGGCCTCATGGACCATGCAGGATTATCCTACCCTGAGGGTTTGACACCTATCCCAACAGCAAGGTTTCCTTCCATGGGGAAGGAGGACTTCTGTTTTTGAATCAGGTTCCCCCAAATGCAGGGATTTGCGATAAGGTCTAGGGACAGATGTCTGAAAACCCAGGTTGGGTAGATACGATGACCTAGGGCCACTGCAGGTCTGAATTGCTGGATATGCGGGTAGCTGTCTGGGTGGCTGATGGGGGTTAGGTCTCTGGCTGTATCAGACAGAGCATTAGTGCACAGGGTGGTCTATGAAATTGGGGTGCCATTGTTGGAAGAGCAGGTTGATCCCCATTTGGAGTTTTTGGGCAGTCCCATAGGGCACATTTCCCTCCTGGTGGGCAGGCAGAGTGCTGTGTTGTGGCTCCAGAAATCCCAGTTCAGTGGGCTTGTGGGCCAGGAGTGTGAGGACGGAAGTCCGAGAAGCTAAGGTTAGGTTTAGGGCAGATGGCATGGCAGCCCCAATCTGTAGAGGCGGAAGTGAGTTTTCCAGCACCTGAATAAGAGTGACAGTCAGATGTTCCCTCAGGCTAGAGTTTGTGTCCATCAAAGCCACCTAATGGAGGGGTGGCCTCATGAGGCCATGGAGGTTTTCCCACTCTGGGAATTGTGAGCTGTTCCAAAAATAATGGTTTCCTACTACGGGACAGGGGTAGCCCTGCTTGATGGCTCAAGGGTCCCAAATACGGAAAGATTCGATAGCAGGGCTTTACATATGGATGCCTGGAAACCACACCTCGTGTTCCCATTGGCGCCTCAGAACAAAGCAGGTTTGATCTGCTGGCTCTGGGGCAATATAACCAAGGGCCTAGGTTGAAATAGAGTCTCATGCTGATGGGTCACAATGCTGGCTTGTGTCCAGGGATAAGGGAGACCTTGCAATGTGGTGTTGGCTCAGATGCCTTGGAGGATTCTTTTATGCTCAGAATTTTACACAGCTTCAAAAAGCAAGTTACACTTCTGGGGTCAGGGGGTATTCTGCTGTGTGCCTCAGGGACCCCCCATATGTTGGTATGTGAGACCAGGTCTCTTAGGATAGATGCCAGAAAACCTAAGCTAGGGCTCAGATTATGGCCTAGGGACATGTCAGTTTCAATCTTATGTCTCTTGGGCCATCTACCTATGAGTCTGACTGGATGTAGGGGTCCGAGGTGTGTCAGACAGCACATTTTTTTCCTGAGTGGCCTATAAAATAGGGGTTGCCTTCCGGGGTCCTTGCAGGTTGTTCCAATCTGAAGGCTTTGGCAAGTGTAAAGGGCACAATTTCCTTCATGAGGGAAGCACAGTCCTGCAGTGTGGCTCCAGAGGTCCCACTTTGGAGATTTGTCAGGGAGACAAATCTCTGGGCCAGAAGTCTGAAAACACAAACTCGGGTTAGGATTTGAGCTGAGAGTATGGTAGACTTGATCGGCAGACCCTGAGGGGAGCTCCTCAGGATCTGAAATTAGGGCAAGTGTGAGGTTCTAACTCAGGCTTTTGTCTCTGGATTTTGTGTCTAGGATGGCCACGGAAAATAGGGGTGGCATCATGGGACCATGGAAGATTCTCCTTCTCTGGGGATTTTCCCCAGCTCCCAATAGTTTCGAGTCATTCTTGGGGAAGAGAGGAGTCTTGTTTTCTCTCTCAGGGCTCCCCCAATAGAGGGATTCCACAGCAGGTCTCTGGGTACCGGTTCCTGGAAAACAAACCTTAGGTTAGGATATGGGCCTAGAGGGATGGAAGCCCGATATGCGGGCTCTTGGTCCAGCTGCTGAGAGGCCTCATTTGAAAACAGGGCTCAGGCTGAGGGTCACAATGAATGTTTATGCCCAAGCTGGCACTCCAGAGTGTCGTGGCCTCATGGGCCATGCAGGTATTCGCTGCCCTGAGAGTTTTACAACCATCCCAACAACAAGGTCTCTTGCCAGGGGGAAGGAGGACTTCTGTTTTGTGCATCAGTTTCCCCCATATGCAGCGAGTTGAGCAAAAGTCTGGGGACAGATGCCTGAAAACCCAGGGTGTGTAGAGATGACAGCCTAGGGCCATGGCAGGTCCAATCTGCTGGATAGGCCGCCAGTTGTCTGGGTGACTGATGGGAGGTCTGGGCTCAGGCTGCCTCAGACTGAGAATTGGTTCACAAGGTGGCCTCTAAAACTGGGGTGTCTTCGAGGGCTATGCAGGTTGATCCTCATTTGGGGTTTTTGGAGAGTCCCATAGGGCACTTTTTCCTTCTGGTGGGCAGGCAGGCTGCTGCATTGTGGCTCCAGAATTCCCAATTTGGAGGGCAGGTTGGCCAGGAGTATGATGACAAAAGTCTGAAAATACAAGCTTGGGTTAGGTTTAGGGCTTAGGGCATGACAGGCCCAATCTGCAGAGGCTGAATCAAGATCTACAGCATCTGAAGTCAGGGCGAGTGTCAGATATCCACGCAGGCTAGAGTTTGTGTCCATGATGGCCGCCTTGTGGAGGGGTGACCTCATGAGGCCATGGAGGTTTTCAAACTCTGGGGGTTGTAAGCTTCTCCAAACAGCAAGTTCTTCTTCATAACACAGGGACTTCGTTTGATGACTCCTGGGTACACCATATGGAAGGATTTGAGAGCTGGCCTCTACCTATGGATGCCCGGAAACACCACCTAATGTTATCATTGACACCTAGGAACATGGCAGTTTCGATCTGCTGGCTCTGGGACGAGCTACCCAGGGGGCTGAGTTGAAATGGAGTCTCATGCTGATGGATCACAATGCTGGATTTTGTCCAGGGAGACCTTGGAATGTGGCGGTGGTTGATGGACCATGCAGGATTCTCCTACCCTGAGTATTTACACAGCTCCAAATAGCAAGGTTCCCTTCTGGAGACAGGAGGTGTTCTGTTTTGTGCCTCAGGTGACCCCACATATGTTCGCATTGAGAACAGGCCTCTGGTGACAGAAGCCTGAAAAACCTAAGCTAGCGATCATATTAGGGCTTAAGGGCATGTCAGTGTCAATCTTCTGTCTCCTGGGCAATTGTCCTGGGTGTCTGACAGGATATAAGTGCACGGGGTTTGTCAGACTGCATTTTTGTCCAGGGTTCCCTATGAAATAGTGGTGGCTTCGGGTGCTTTACAGTATTCTCCTAATCTGTAGGATTTTGGCAACTGTGATGGGTAGAGTTTCCCTCAGGAGGGCAGGCACATTCCGGTGGTGTGGCTACAGTACTAAGCCTAAGTCTGGAGGGAGTGTGGACCAGGGCTTTGGGGACAAAATTATGAAAACACAAACACAGGTTGTGTTCAGGGCCAAGGTTATGGCAAGCCCCATCTGCAGACCCTGACGGGAGCACCTCATGATCTGAAATTAGGGTGAATGTTAGGCAGTAGCTCAGGCTTTTGTTTATGGATTGTGTGTCTAGGATGGCCACGGATGTAGGAGTGGCCTCATGGGGCTATGGAAGATTCTCCCTCTCTGTTGTTGTTGCCGGGCTCCCAGTAGTTTGTTGTCATTCTGGGGGAAAGGAGGAGTCCTTTTTTTTTTTTTTTTTTTTTTTTTTTTTTTTTTGTCTCAATGGTCCCGCAAAAAGAAGGATTCCATAACTGGGCTCTGGGTACAGGCTCTTGGAAAAC
Organism: Meles meles; assembly: GCF_922984935.1. NCBI lineage: Eukaryota > Metazoa > Chordata > Mammalia > Carnivora > Mustelidae > Meles > Meles meles. The sequence continues at coordinate 381,716 of NW_025721122.1, forward strand.
TCCACCATGGGCTAGGATTTGGGCCTAGGAACATGGCATGCATGATATGCCCGCTCGTAGTCCAAGTACCTAGGGTCTTTATTTGACAACGTGGCTCAGGATGAAGGTCACAATAAGTGTGCCCAATTCGGTCCTCCAGAGTGGGAGTGACCTCTTGGGCCAAACAGGTTTATCTTACCATGAGGCTTTGACACCCATGTTGGAGTTAGGGCTTTGATTATGGTGGTGCCATCTGCAGACCCTGAGGGGAGATCCCCAGGATCTGAAATTAGGGCGAGTGTGAGGTTGTAGCTCAGGCTTTTGCCTCTGGATTGTGTGTCTAGGATGGGAAGCAATGTAGGGGTGGCCTCATGGGGTCTTGGAAGATTCTCTGTCTCTGGGGGTTCTGCCAGGCTCTCCATAATTTGGTGTCATTCTAGAGAAGGGGATGAGTCCTGTTTTCTATCTTAGGTGTCCCACAAAAATAAAAGGGATTCCAGAGACAGTTTATGGGTACAGGTGCCTAGAAAATAACACTGTGGGTTAGGATTTGGGCCTAGTGGAAAGGCAGGACCAATATGCGGGCTCTTAGTCCAGCTCCCGAGGGGGCTTTCTGAAAATAGGTTCAGGCTAAGCTCACAATGCGTGTATGTGCCCAGGGAAGCCCTCCCGAGTGGACATGTCCTTATTGGCCATGCTGGTTTCTTTTACTTGGAGGGTTATACACACATTCCAAAGGTAAGTTTTCCTGCCATGGGGAAGAAGAAGTACTCTTTTGTGCATCAGATTTCCCCATATACAGGGATTTCAGATAAGGTCAGAATACAGATGCCTGAAAAGCTAGGTAGGGTAGAGATGATGGCGTAGTGCCATGGCAAGTCCCATCTGCTGGATATACATTCAGCTAATTGGGTGGCTGGTGGGAGGTCTGGACTCAGGCTGTGTCAGACAGAGCATTAGTGCACAGGGCGGTCTATGAAATTGGTGTGCACTCGAGGGCTGTGTAGGTGAATCCTCATTTGGGGATTTTGGGCAGGCTCCTAGGGCACCTATTTCTTCTGGTGTGCAGGGAGAGTGCTGTGTTGTGGCTCCAGAATGCCCAATCTGGAGGGCTTGTGGGCCAGGAGTGTAAGGACGGAAGTCTGAAAACACAAGCTCTTGTTCGGTTTAGGGCGTAGGTCACGACAGGCCCAATCTGCAGCAGCCGAATCGAGGTCTCCAACATCTGAAGTCAGGGCGAGGGTCAGATGCTCTCTCAGGCTGGAGTTTGTGTCCATGATGTCCACTAAATGGAGGGATGGCCTCATGAGGCCATGGAGGTTTTTCAACGCTAAGGGTTGTGAGTTGTCCCAAACAGCAATGTTTCCTTCTGTGGGAGAGGGGAAGTAATGTTTGATGGATCCAGGGTCCCCCATATGGAAATATTCTAGGGCAGGGTTCTACGTATTGATGCCATGAAACCCCACCTCATATTACCACGCAGCCTAGAAACATGACATGTTCGATCTTTTGGTTCTGGGGTCAACTACCCTGGGGGCTTACTTGAAGTAGTTTTATGCTGCTGGGTCTCAATGCAGGTTTGTGTTCAGGGAGACCTAGGAAAGTAGCAGTGACTCAGGTGACATGCAAGATTCTCGTACCCTGAGGGTTTGACACAGCTTCAAATAGCAAGGTTTCCTACTGGGGACAGGAGGTATTCAGTTTGTGGCTCGGGGACCCTCCTATGTTAGTATTGGAGGACAGGCGTCTGGAGAATTATACCTGAAAACCTATGCTGGCATTAATATTAGGGTCTAAGGCCATGTCAGGTTCAATATTCTGTCTCTAGGGACCATTTACCTGGTTATCTAACTGGAGGTAGGTGCTCAGGGTGTGTCAGACGGTGCATTTTTTTCCACAGTGGCCAACAAATTTGGCGTGGCTTCAGGGGACTTGCAGATTTCTCCTAATCTAGATGGTTTTGGCAACTGTGACTGGCACAGTATCCTTCAAGTGGGCAGCCATATTCCTGGATAGTGGCTTCAGAAGCCTCATCCTGGAGGGCATGTGGCCAGGGTTTTGGGGACAAAAGTCTGAAAACACAAACTCGGGTCAGGTTTAAGGCTGAGTTTATGGCAGGCCCGAACTGCAGACCATGAGGTGATCTCCTCGGGATCTGAAATTAGGGTGAGTGTCAGGCAGTAGCTCAGGCTTTTGTCTCTGGATTGTGTGTCTAGGATGGCCGTGGAATGCTGAGGTGACCTCATGTGTCCATGGAGAATTCTCCTTCTTTGGGGTTTCTGCCAGGCTCCCAATATTTTCGTGTCATTCTGAGGGAAGGGAAGAGTCCTGTTTTTTTTCTGTCTCTGAGGTCCCCCTAAAACAGGGATTCCAGAGATGGGCTCTGGTTACAGGAGCCTGGAAAACCACACCGTGTGTTATTATTTGGGCCGAGGGTCATGGAGGCCTGATATGTGAGCTCTTGGTCCAGCTACCAAGGGGACTTATTTGAAAATGGGCTCAGAATCGGGGTCAAAATGCATGTCTGTTCCCAGGGCGGCCCTCATGTGTAGGCGTGGCCACAGGCGCCATGCAGGTTTCTCCCACTCTGAAGGTTTGACACCTATCCCAAGAGCAAGGTTTCCTGCTATGGGGAAGGAGGAGTTCTCTTTTATGCATCCTGTTCCCTCATATGCAGGTATTTGAGCAAAGGTCTGGGGACAGATGCCTGAATAACCAGGTTGGGTAAAGATAACAGCTTAGGACCATGGCGGGTCTCATCTGCTGGATATACATTCAGCTAATTGGGTGGCTGACTTGAGGTCTGGACTCAGGCTGTGTCAGGCAGAGCATTAGTGCACAGGGCGGCCTATGAAATTGGGGTGCCATCAAGAGACGTGCAAGTTGATTTTCATATGGGTTTTCTGGGTAGCCCCATAAGGCACTTTTTTTCTTCTGGTGAGCAGGCAGACTGCTGCATTGTGGTCCCAGAATTCCCAATCTGGAGGGCTTGTGGGCCAGGAGTATGAGGACAGAACTCTAAAAACACAGTTTAGGGTTTGGTTCAGGGCCGAGTGCATGGCAATCCCCATCTACATTGGCTGATTCGAGACCTCTAGCATCTGAAGTAAGGGTGAGTATCAGACGTTTACTCAGGCTGGAGTTTGTGTCCATGATAGCTGCCTAATGGAGGGGTGGTCTCATGAGGCCATGGTGGTTTTCCCACACTGGTGGTTGTGAGCTGCTTCAAACACCAAGGTTTCCTTCTGGGGAACAGGGGGAGTCCTGTTTGAGGGCTCCAGGGTCCCCCATGAGGAAAGATTCAATAGCAGAGCTCTATGCATGGATATCTGGGAAGCCTACCTTGCAATACCATTGCTGCCTAGGAATATGGCAGGTTCGATCTGGTGGATCTGCATCCAACTACCCAGGGGGCTGAGTTGAAATTGAGTCTCATACTCATGGGTCACAATGCGGATTTGTATCCAGCGAGACCTTGGAATGTAACGGTGGCTCAAGAGCCATACAGGATTCTCTTACCCTGATGGTTTGCCACAGGTCCCAAGGGCAAGGTTTCCTTCTGGGGATAGGAGGTGTTCTCTTTTGTGGCTCAAGGACCACATGTTGGACCATATGTTAGTATTCAAGAACAGGCCTCTGGGGAGATGCCTGAAAACCTACGCTGGGGTATAGATTATGTCCTAGGGGCATGTCATGTTCAATCTTCTGTTTCTAGGTCCATTTACCTGGGTGTCTGACGGGAAGTAGGTGCTCAGGGTGTGTCAGACTACGCATTTTTTTTTTCCACAGAGGCCTACGAAATTGGGTGGCCTCACAACCTTGCAAGTTTCTACTAATAAGGAGGGTTTGGGAATTGTGAATGGCAGAGTTTCCTTCTGGAGGGCAGGCACAGTCCTGTGTTGTGACTCTGGAGGCCCATCCTGGAGGGTGTGTGGGCCAAGGCTTGGGGGACAGAAGTCTGAAAACACAAACTCGGGTTAGGTTTAGTGCTGAGTTTATGGCAGGCCCAATCTGAAGACTCTGAGGTGAGCTCCTTGGGATCTGAAATTCGGGCAAGTGTGAGGCAGTTGCTGTCTTTTGCTTCTGGTTTTTGTGTCTAGGATGGGACAGAATATAGGGGTGGTCTAATAGGCCATGGAAGATTCTCTCTCTCTGGGGATTTTGCCCAAATCCCAATGTTTTGGTGTCATTCTGGTGAAAGGTAGGAGTCCTGTATTCTCTCTAGATGTCCCCCCAAAAAAGGGATTTCAGAGCAGGTATGTGTGACCGGAACCAGGTATTGGGGTGCTGACAAGAGCCATGCAGGTAGATCCTCATTTGGGGTTTTTGGGCAGCCCCACAGGGCACTTCTTCTTTCTGGTGGGAGGCAGAGTGCTGTAGTGTGACTCCAGAATTCTCGATCTGGAGGGCTTGTGGGCCAGGAGTGTGAGGAGTGTGAGGTTGGAATTCTGAAAACACAAGCTAGGGTTAGTTTTAGGGCCGAGAGCTCGGCAGGTCAAATTTGCAAAGTCTGAATGGAGATATCCAGCATGTGAAGTAAGGGCGAGGGTCAGAAGTTTGCTCAGGCTAGAGTTTGTGTCCATGATGGCTGCTGCATGGAGGGGTGGCCTCAAGAGGCCATGGAGGTTTTCCCACTCTTGGGGTTGTGAGGTGCTTCAAACACCAAAGTTTCCTTCTGTGGGACAGTGGGTGTCCTGTTTTCAGGCCCAAGTTTCCCCCATACCAAAAGATTGGAGAGTAGGCTTTTTGTACAGATGCCTGGAAACCCCACCTCATAATCCCATTGGTGCCTAGGAACAAAACAGTTTGGATTGCTTCCTCTGGAGCAAGGTACCCAGGGGGCTGAATTGAAATGGAGTCACAATGAGTGTTTGTGTCCAGGGACACCTTGGTATGTGGCCGTGTCTCAAGAGACATGCAGGATTCTCCTACTCTGAGGGCTTGACACAGTTCCAAATAGCAAGGTCTCCTTCTGGGGACAGGAGATGTTCCTATTTGGGCCACTGTAACACCCCATATGTTGGTATTTGAGACCAGTCCTCTGGGCACAGATACCCGAAATCCTAAGCAAGGGTGCAGATTACTGCATAGGGGTATGTCATGTTCAATCATCTGTCTCTGGGGTCATATACCTGGGTATCTGACTGGAGGTCTGTACATAAGGTGTGTCAGACTACACAGTTTTATCAAGAGTGGATTACGATTTTGGGGTGGCCCTGGGAGTCTTGCAGTTTTCTCCTAATCTGGATAGTTTTGCTAACTGTAAAGGGCACAATTTTCTTCAGAAGGTAGGCACAGTCCTGAGATGTGGCCCAGGAGGCCTGGAGGGTGTGTTGGCAAGGGCTCTAGATACAGAAGTGTGAAAACACAAATTCTGCTTAGGATTAGAGCCAAGGGATGGTAGTCCTGATGTGTAGTCCCTGAGGGGAGCTTCTAGGGATCTGAAATTAGGGCGAGTGTGAGGCAGTAGCTCAGACTTTTGTCTCTGGATTTTGTTTCTAGGATGGCCACAGAATGTAGGGATAGCCTCTTGGGGCCATGGAAGATTCTCCCTCTCTGGGGATTTTGCCTGGCTCCCAAGAATTTGGCATCACACTGGTCATAGGATGGAGTCCTGTTTTCTGTCTCGGGGTCCCCCCAAAAAAAGGGATTCCAGAGCAGGGCTTTCTGTACGGGAGTCTGGAAAAACCCAATTTGGGTTAGGATTTGGGCCTAGGGGTTTGGCACACCCGATATGCGAGTTTTTGGTCCAGCTACTGAGGGCCCTTACTTGACAAGAGGATCAGGCTGAGGATCACAATGCCAGTTTGTGCATATGGCGGCCCCCAGACATCGCGTGGCCTCATAGGCCATGCAGGTTTCTTCCACTCTGAGTGTTTGAAACCCATCCCAACCTCAAGGTTCACAGCCATTGGGAAGGAGGAGTTTTGTTTTGTGCATCATGTTTCCCAATATGCAGGTATTTGAGATAAGGTCTGGGGACTGATGCCTGAAAACCCTGGATGGGTATATATGAAGGCCTAGGGCAATGACAGGTCCAATCTGCTGGATACATGGCGAGCTGTCTGGGTGGATGATGGGAGGTCTGGGATCAGGCTGTGTCAGACAGAGCATTAGTGCCCAGGGAGGCCTATGATGTTGGGGTGCCATTGAGAGCCGTGCAGTTGGATCCTTATGTGGGGTTTCTGGGAAGACCCTTAGGGCACTTCTTCTTTCTGGTGGGCAGGAAGAAGTCTGCATTGTGGCTCCAGAATTCCCAATCTGGAGGGCTTGTGTGTCAGGAGTGTGAGGATGGAAATCTGAAAGTACAAGCTACAGTTAGGTTTATGGCCTAGGGCGTGGCAGGCTGAATCTGCAGAGGCTGCATCTAGATTTCCAGAATTTGAAGTAAGGGCGAGTGTCAGACTTTTGCTCAAGCTGGTGTTTTTGTCCATGATAGCTGCGTATTGGAGGGGTGGTCACATGCGGCTATGGAAGTTTCCCATGCTGTTGGTTGTGAGCTGCTCCAAAGAGCCAGATTTCCATCTGTGGCACTGGGGATGTCCTGTTTGATGGCCCAAGTATCACCCATACGGAAATATATGAGAGCAGGGCTCTACATATGAATGCCTGGAAACTCCACCTCGAGCTCCTATCAGCACCAAGGAACAAGGAAGGTTCAATCTACTACCTCTGGAGCGAGCTCCCCAGGGGGATGAGTTGAAATGGATGCCCATGCTGTGTCACAATGTGGGTATGTGTCCACGGAGACTTGGGAATGTTTTGGTGCCTCAGGGGGTATGCAAGATTCTCCTACCCTGAGTCAAGGTCGCTCAGGTGGATTTTTGTGTCCATGAGATCTGTCGAATCTGGGACTGGCCTCATGGGAACATTGAGTTTTATCCCTCTCTGGGATTTTTGCATATTTAAAAAAATATTCTGGTCTATTCCAGGGAATAGTTCCTGTCTTGTCTTATGGCTCAGGTATCCCCCATATGGAGGAATTTGAGAGCAGAGCTGCAGGTATAGATGCCTGAAAATGCAACCTATGGATAGGATTAGTTTATAGTGGCATTGCAGGCCTTCTATCCTGACTCTGGTCCAAGATATCCATGGGGCTGTTTTGAAAAAGGGGTCAGGCAAGGAGTCACAATGGGTGTTTGTGTCCTGGGCAGCCAGCATTAATGGGTGTGGTCTCAGGAGCAATGCAGGTTTCACCCAACTCAGAGGGATTTACATAACTCTAGAAAGCTTCTGGGGGGCAAGAGGAGCTCTGTTTTATGGCTCAGTGGTCCCCCATGTGGAGGAATTTGAGAGAAGGTCTATGGGGATAGATGCCTGAAAATGCAACCTATTGTTACAATTAGCGCCTAGGGGAATGGCCAGTCTGATCTGCTGACTCTGGTGCCAGCCACGTGGGTGGCTGACTGGAGGTTGGGGCTTAGACTGAGGGACAGAATGTGTTTTAGTATCCAGTGTCAGATTCCATAAAGGAGGGTGGGTTTGGGGTTTCAAGAAGCTTTCTCTTAATCTGTGTGTTCCGTGCAACTCCATAGGGCACATTTTCCTTCTGGCGGGCAGGAAGAGTTCTGTGCTGTGGCTCCAGTGTACCCTAACTGGAGAACTTGTGGACCAGGAGTCTCTGGACAGAGGCCTGAGAAACTAGCTAGTGTTAGGGTCTGTGATCAAAGGAATGAGACTGACACAAAGCAAAAATCAAGCAAAGCTTTATTTCGCACCATACATTAGAAACCAAACTGACCGGTAGGTGCCCGAGCCCCATGAATTAGAAATCAAACTGACTAGTAGGTGCCCGAGCCCCATGCATTAGAAATCAAACTGACCGGTAGGTGCCTGAGCCTTGCTGGGGGCCATCGCCTCCTTGCCCTGGGGTCCCTCCTGGAGGCTCCCTGCCTCACCCTCACTGTACCACAGGCCGCTCCCCCGGAAGAGACTGCACCCGGTGAGGCCGCTCCCCAGAGGAGGCCGCTGCCAACGAGGCTCCCAGCAATGCCGCTCCTGATGAGGCCGCGCCGCCAGCTCCTGATGAGGTTGCTCCCAGAAGCGCCTCTGCTCAGGGCAGCAAGTCTCCCAGCAATGCCGCTCCCAATGCTCCAGATGATGAAAAGGGTGCTGTCACTCTCCACAACCCCGACACTACCACTCCTACCACTACACTAACGGCTCCCAATGGCTCCCCTAATGGCTACTCTAATGGTTCCTGCTACCCCTGCCCCCTGCAACCTCACAGACCAGCCTTTATAGAGGTGGTTGAGCCCGGCCCATACACAGGTGGCCAATGGGATTGCAACTCACCTCAGTAAATATATGCACGCCCCACTGATTGGCCATCTCCATCTAGCTGGCCTGGCCTCCCCTACAGTGAGGGCTAGGGTTAGGGCCTAGGACATGGCAGGCCCAACATGTGGACACTGAGGCAAACTCCAGGGAATATGAGGTTAAGGCACGTGTCAGGATGTTGCTCAGACTGATGTTTGTTTCAATGAGATGTGCTGAGTGTAGGTTTATTCTTATGGGGGCAAGGAGTTTTCTCCCACATGAGGGTTTTTGTGCAGTTCCCAATAGCTTGGTCTATTCTGGGGAGTAGGTGCTGTGTTGTGTTTTACCCCATATGGAGGGATTCGAGAGCTGGGTTCTGGGTATGGATGCCTGAAAACCCAGCCTAGGTTTTGGATTTGGTCCTAGTGGCATGGCAGGCCTTAGATCCTGACTCTGGGGTGGGCTACCCATGTGGCTTTGTTGGAAATGCTGCTCGGGGTATGGGTCACAAGGTGTGTTTGTGTCCAGGATGGCCTGCAAATATGGATGTGGACTCAAGGGCAACACAGTTTTCTGCCATCTCTGAGGGTTTTACATAGCTCCAAAAGAAATGTTGTTTTTTTTTTTTTGGGGGGGGGAAGTGGGGATTTGTTTTGTGGCTACAAGGTCCCCCATGTGGAGCGATTCAAGAAAAGGGCTCTGGGTATGGATGCCTGATAACACAACCTAGGTTTATCATAAGGGCCTAGGGCATGGCAGGTCCGAACTCCTGGCTCTGGGGCCAGTCGTCTCGGTGGCTGGTAGGAGGACGGGACTCAGTGTGTCACACTACGCAGTAGTATCCAGGGTGGCATACACATGTGGGTGGCATTGGGGTCGCTGCATGATTCCCCTAATCTGGGGGTTTTGTGCAGCTCCATAGGGCACAGTTCCTATCTGGAGGGCAGGGAGAGTCCTGGTGTGGCTATGGAGTCCCAATATTAAGGTCTTCTGTTCCAGGAGTCAAGGGATGGAATTCTGAATGCCCAAGCTCAGTTTATGGTTAGGGTATAAGGCATGGTTGCCTTATTTACATATGCTGAGGTGAGCTCTCCAGATTATGATGTTAGGGTGAATGTAAGGCATTCGCTGAGACTAGAATGTGTATCCTAGGGCCACCACATATGTGGGTGTCCTTCTGGGGCTTAGAGGGGACTAAAGCTCAGGGGTCTCTGCACAGCTCCAAATAGTATGGTTTCCATCAGGGGGAAAGGTGGAGTCCTGTTGTATGGCTCTAGGGTCCTCCAAAAGGAGGGATTCCAGAACAGGCCTCTGGTTATGGATGCCTGAAAGGTCAACCAAGTGTTAGTCTTAAGGCATGGGGCATGGGAGATCCGATCTGCTGACTCTGGTGCCAGCTACCTGGGTGCGGACTGGAGGTCGCTGCTCAGGTTTAGGGACGGAATGTGTATTAGTGTCCAGGGTTGGCTTCTGCAACTGAGGATGGCTGAGGGGTATTGTGCAGCTTTCTCCTAATCTGGGGGTGCGTGCAGCTCTATAGGGTATGTTTTGCATCTGGAGGGAAGGGAGAATCTTGTGATTTGGCTCCAGTGTTTCCTATCTGGAGGGATTGTAGACCACGGCTGTGAGGTTGGAAGTCTTTGTAGCCAATCTAGGGGTATGGTTATGGACTTGGACATGGCAGAGTTAATCTACAGTTGCTGAGGAATGCTCCCCAGGATATGAGGTTAAGGTGAGTGTCAGGAGGTCTCTGAGGCTGGAATTTTGTCCATGAGATCCGTCAAATCTGGGAGTGGCCTCATGGGGAAATGGACTTTTGTCCAGGACAGATTACGCTATTGGGTAAGGGTTTACACTAAGGTAAGATTACGCTAAGGCTAAGGGGTGGCCTTGGGGATCTTGTACGTTTCTCTTCATCTGTAGTGTTGTGACCAATTGTATGGGCATAGATTCCTTCAAGAGTGCAGGCACAATCCTGCAGTATGGCTCCAGAGGCCCCAGCCTGAAGGGTGTGTGGGCCAGGGCTGTGGGGACAGAAGTCTGAAAACACAAACTCGGCTTAGGTTTGGGCTGAGGGTATGGTAGACATCATTTACAGACCACCAGGGGTGGTACCCCAGATATGAAAGAAGGGTGAGTGTGAGGCAGTATCTCATGCTTTTGTCTCTGAATTTTGTGTCAAGGATGACCGTGGAATGCACAGGTGACTCATGGGCCAAGGACGATTCTCCCTCTCTGGGGATTGGGCCTGACTCCTAAGAGTTTGGGGTCATTCTGTTCCCTTCTCAAGGGTCCCTTCAAAGAAGTATTCCAGAGAAGAGCCCTGTGTACGGGCGAACTTTGGATAGGATTGGGGCCTAGGGGCATGGCAAGCTCAATATGTGGGCTCTTGGTCCAGACTCTTATAGGCCTTATTTGAAAATGAGGGGTGCCTGGATAGCTCATTTGGTTGAAGCCTCTGGCTTTGGCTTGTGTCATGACCCCAGCGTCCTGGGTCGGGATCCACGTGGGGCTCTCTGTTCAGCAAGGAGCCTGCTTCCTCCCTCCTACTGCCTCTCTGCCTACTTGTGATCTCTATATGTCAAATAAAAAAAAAAATCTTAAAAAAATGCTATTTAAAAGAAAGGAAAGTAAACGGGGCCCATGGTGAGGGTCACAGTGCATGTCTGGGCCCTAGGTGGCCCTCAAACACAGTAGTGGCCTCATGGCCCATGAAGGTTTATCCTACACTGAAGGTTTGACACCATCCCAACAGCAAGGTTCTTGCCATGTGGAAGTAGGAGATCTGATTTGTGCATCAGGATCCCCCCAGAGCAGTGATTTGAGATAAGGTCTAGGGACAGATGCCTGAAAACCCAGATGGAAAGAGATGGCGGACTACAGCCATGGCGGATCCAGTCTGCTGGATATGCGGCCAGCTGTCTTGGTGTCTGATTGGAGGTCTGTACTCAGGCTGTGTCAGAAAGAGCATTAATTCACAGGGCAGCCTATGAAATTGTGGTGGGGTCGAGGGCCATGCAGGTTGATCCTCACTTGTGGTTTCTGGACAGTCTCATAGGGCAAAGTTTTTCTTCTGGTGGGCAGACAGAGTGCTGTGTGGTGGCTCCAGAATTCCCAATCTGGAGTGCTTATGGGTCAGGAGTGTGAGGACAGAAGTCTGAAAATACAAGCTAGGGTTCTGTTTCGGGCCGAAGTGGTGGCAGGCAAACTGCAGAGGCTGAATCGGGATCTCCTGCATCTGAAGTAAGGGCGAGCATCAGACGTTGGCTCATGATGGAGTTTGTGTCCATGTTGGCCCCGTAATGAAGGGGGGCCTCATGATGCCATAGAGGATTTCCCACGCTGGGGGTTGGGAACTGCTCAAAACCGCAAGGGTTCCTTCTGCAGAACAGCCGAGGCTTTTGGATGGCTCCAGGACATCCCATATGGAAAGACTCGAGAGCAGGGTTTTAAGGGTGGATGCCTGTACACCCCACCTGGTAATTCCAATTGGCTCCTAGATACAAGGCAGGTTCTATCTGCTGCCTCTGGAGTTAGCTACCCCGGGGGCTGAGTTGAGTTGGACTCTCTTGAGGATCAGTCATAAAATGCGTTTCTTTCCATGGAGACCTTGGAATGTGGCGGTGGCTCAGTGGCCCTACAGGATTCTCCTACCTGGAGGATTGCACACACCTCCAAAGAGCAAGCTTCCCATGTGGAGACAAGAGGTGTTGTGTTTGTTGCCTCAGGATACCCCCATATGCTGGTATTCAAAACCAGGCCTCTGAGAAGAGATGCCTGGAAACCAAAGCTAGGCTTCATATTAGGGCCTAGGAGTCCATCGGGTTCAATCTTCTGTCTCTAGGGACATTGGTCTACGTGTCTGAGTTGAGGTGGTAGGTCAGCTTATGTCAGAATGCACCTGTTTGTCCAGGGAAGCCTACATGATTGGGCTGTACTCGGGGGCCTTGGAGGTTTCTCGTAATCTATAGGGCTGTGTCCAATGGAATGGGCATAGCTTCCTTGGAGAGGGCAGGCACAGTCCTGCGGTATGGCTCCAAGAGCCCCAGCTTGGAGGGTGTATAGGCCAGGCCTGTGCGACCAGAAGTCTGAAAACACAAACTCGGCTTAGGTTTGGGGCCAAGGGTATGACAGGCCCGATCTACAGACTGTGACTGGAGCTACTCGGGATATGAAAGAAGGGGGAGCTGGAGGCAGTTGCTGAGGCTTTTGCCTCTGGATTTTGTGTGAAGGATGGCCGTGGAATGGGGGGTGGCCTCATGGGCCATGGACAAATCTCACTCTTGGGGATATGGCCGGGATACAAAAAGGTTGGTGTCATTTTGTCTGAATAGAGGAGTCCTGTTTTGTGCCTCAGCTGTCTCTCCAAAAATAGGGATTCCAGAGCAGAGCCCTGCGTATGAGAGAATGGAAAACCCGAACTCTGCTTAGGATTGGAGGCCTAGGGGCATGCCAAGCCCCATATGCTGGTTCTTGGTCAAGCCAGTGAGAGGCCTTACTTGAACACGGTGCTCATGCTGAATGTCACAATGTGTGCTTGTGCCCAAGGTGTCCCTCAAGCTTGGGTGTGGCCTCATGGGCCATGCAGGTTTCTCCTATCCTGAAGGTTTGACCCCATGCCAACAGCAAGGATTCTTTCCATGGGGAAGGTGGAGTTCTGATTTGTTCAGCAGGTTCCCCCTGTGCAGGTAATGGAGATAAGGTCTAGGTTCCGATGCCTGAAAACTCAGGTTGGGAAGATATGACAGTCTAAGGCCATGGCGAGCCTGATGTGATGGGTGTGCGGCCAGCTGTCTGGCTGTCTGTCGGGAGGTCTGGGCTCAGGCTGTGTCAGACAGAGCATTAGTGCCCAGGGCAGACTCTGAAATTCAAGTGCGGTCAAGGTCCATGTAGGTTGATCCTCATTTGGGGCCTCTGGGCAGCCCATAGGACAATGTTTTCCTTCAGATGGGCAGGAAGATTGTTGCATTGTGTTTCCAGAGTTCCCAAACTGGAGGGCTTGTGAGCCAGGAGTGTAAGGACAGAAGTCTGAAAACAAAACTAGGGGTAGATTTGGGGCCGTGGGCAAGGCAGTCCCACTCTGCAGAGGCTGAATCAAGATCTCTTGCATCCAAAGTCAGAGCAAGGATTAGATGTTGGCTCAGGCTGAAGTTTGTGTCCATGATGGCCCCTTCATTGTGGGGGGGGGGGGGTCATCAGGCCATGGAGATTTTCCCCCTCGGGGGCTTGGGAGTTGCTCCAAACCACAAGGTTTACTTCACCAGGACAGTGAAGTCCTTTTGGATGGCTCCAGGACGTCCCATATGGAAAGACTCGAGAGCAGGGTTCTAAGGATGGATGCCTGGACACCACACCTCGCATTCCCATTGGCTCCTAGCAACAAGGCAGATTCGATCTGCTGACTCTGGGGCGAGTTACCGAGGGGCCTGAGTTGAGTTGGACTCTGCTAAGGATGGGTAATAATGTGGATTTGTGTCCATGGAGACCTTGGAATGTGGTGGTTCTCAGTGGCCCTACAGGATTCTCATCCACAGAGGGTTGACACAGCTCCAAAGAGCAATCTTCCCATGTGGAGATGAGAGGTGTTTTGTTTGGTGCCTCAGGAAACCCCCATATGCTAGTATTAGAAACCAGGCCTTGGAGGAGAGAGGCGTGGAATCCAAAGCTAGGCTTCAGATTAGGGCCTAGGGGCCCATCTGCTTCAATCTTCTGTCTCTGGGGACATAGGTTTGCATGTCTGAGTGGAGGTGGTACGTCAGCTTGTGTCAGAATGCCCCTGTTTGTCCAGGGCGGCCTACACAATTGGGCTGTTCTCAGGGACCTTGGAGGTTTCTCGTAATCTGTAGGGTTGTGGCCAATTAAATGGGCACAGTTTTCTTGGAGAGGGCGGGCACTGTCCTGTGGTGTGGCTCCAACGGCCTCAGCCTGGAGAGTGTGTGGGCCAGGCCTATGCGGCCAGAATTCTGATAACACAAAGTCGACTTAGGTTGGGAGCCGAAGGTATGGCAGGCCTGATCTACAGACAGTGACATGAGCTCCTCAGGATAGGAAAGAAGGGCGAGTGGGAGGCGGTTGCTCAGAGTTTTGTCTCTGGATTTTGCGTCAAGGAAGGCCATGGAATGGAGGGGTGGCCTCATGGGCCATGGACCAGTTTCCCTCTCTGGGGATATGGCCCAAATCCCAAAAGGTTGGGGTCATGGTGTGGGAAGGGAGGAGTCCTGTTTTCTGCCTCAGGTGTCCCTCTAGAGGAATTCCAGAGCAGAGCTAACTCCTTCCAATCACACAGGCTGGTTTTATAGGACATAACCACAGACCCAAGGCTTCTATTGTTAAGGTGTTCACTCCCAGAATCGATACCCGAAACCATACCAGGAACTAAGGGAGCGTTTATTCCCGGAATGAAGTCCGTGGATGTAAACAACAATATGGCTACCTAGACAATATGGAGTTGTTCTGGCTAAGCAGGCCTTAATAGTTAAACAGGTTTTAACATTAAATTGGCCCTAACAGTGTCCATGGTGGCCTGCAAAATTGGATGTGGCCACAGGGGCAAAGCTGATATCTTCCATCTCTGATGGTTTTACATAGTTCCAATAAACCGTGTTTCCTCTGGGCAGAAGGAGGATATTTGTTTTATAAATCATGAATCCCCTATGTGGAGGGTTTACAGAAAAAGGGCTCTGTGTATGGATGCCTAAAAACTCAAACTACGGTTGGGGTTTCAGCCTAAGGGCATGGCAGTTCCAATCAGCTGCCTCTGGCTCTAGCTACCTTAATGGCTGATTGGAGTCTCTGCCGATGAGATCTGCTGAATATAGGTTTAGCCTCTAGGGGGCAAGGAGGGATTCAAGAGAAGAGTTCTGTGTATTAATGCCCGTTAGCCCAAACTAGATTTAGCATAAGGGATTAGGGGCATGGCAGGTCCGATCTCATGGCTCTGGGGCCAGGTGTCTTGGTGGCTGCTTGGAGGACGGGACTCAGGTGTGTCATATTGTGCTTTAGAATCCAGGGTAGCAATGCAAGTGGGTGACGTTGGGACGGTACATGTTTCCCATAATATAGGTGTTTTGTGCAGCTCCACAGGACATGATTTCAGTCTGGAGGGCAGGGAGAGTCCTGGTGTGGCTATGGAGTTCCCAATATGGAGGTTTGTGTTACAGAAATCTGGGGACAGAAGTCTGAGATCCAAAGCTAGGTTTCTGGCTAGTGTCTAGGGCATGGATCACCAATCTGCAGATGCTGAGGCGAGGTTCCAGATTCTGAAGTGAGGGTGAGTGTCAGGCTTTCACTTAGACTAGAATTTGTGTCCACTAGGGCTATCGTATGTGTGTGTATGGCCTCTTGAGGCCATGGAGTTTTCTCCTGCTCTGGGGGATTTGTGAGGCTCAAAAAATAGGGTTTCCTTCTGGGGGACAGGTGGAGTCCTGTGTATGGCTCAAGGGTCCCCCATATGGAGTGATTCGAGAGCAAGGCACTGGGTATGTGTTCCTGAAAACTCAACCTAGGGTTCGTGGTAGGGCCTAGGGGCATGGAAATTCTGAAGTATTACCACTGGTGCCAACTACTTGGAGACTGACTGGCGGTCAGTGCTCTGGCTCAGGGCAGAATGTGCATTAGTGTCCAAGGCCGGCTTCCATCAATAGGTTGGCTTCGGGGTTTCCTGCAGCTTTCTCTTAATAGGGTGGATGCATGCAGCTCAATAAGGCACATTTTCCTTGTGGAGTACAGGCACAGTCTTGTGGTGTGGATCAGTGTTCCCTAACTTTAGGGCCTGTGACCAGAAATTTGAGGATGGAAGTCTGAGAATCCAAGCTAGGGCTGGGGTTAGGGCCTAGGGCATGGCAGGCGCATCTACAGACACTGAGGTGAGCTCACTAGGATCTGAGGTGAAGGTGAGTGTGAGGATCTTTCACAGGCTGGAGTTTGTGTCCATGATTTCCACTGAACTCATAGGTGGCCTCATGGTGGCATGAAGTGTCCTCTCACTCGGAGTTTTGCATTTCCAAATTGCTTGGTTTATTCTGGGCTGTAGGTGGTGTCCTGCTTTATGGCTCAGGGGTCCCCCACGTGGAGGGATTTGAGAGCAGCAGTCCGGGTATTGATGCCTGGAAAGCCAAATGAGGGTTAGGATTAGATCCTAGTGGCATGGCATGTCTTATACCTGGCTCTGGGCTGAGGGACCCTTGTGGCTATGTTCAAAATGGGGTTCAGGCTAAAGGTTGCAATGGGTGAATGTGTCCATGGGAGCCTGCAAAAGTGGGTTTGGCCTCAGGTGCAAAACAGATTTCTTCCATCTCTGAGGGTTTTCCATAGCTCCAAAAAGCAAGGACCTAATCTTAAACCTAATGAGTTTTCAGGCATCCATACTGGAGAACTGCTCTCGAATTCCTCCATATGGGGGACCCCTGAGCCATAAAACGGGACACAACTTATCCCCAAGAATAGAAAGAGCTATTTAGATCTGAGCAAGAGCCCCAGAATGGGAGAAAACTCCATGGTCTCATGAGGCAAACCCCACGTGAGGTGAACCTCATGGACACAAACTCCAGCCTGAGCGACCTCCTGAAAATCCCCTTAACCTGAGATATCAGGGATATCGCCTCAGTGTCCACAGATTTGACCTGCAATGCCCTAGTCCCAAACCCTAACCCTAGCTTGGGTATTCGTACTACTGTCCTCAGAGTCCTGGTTCACAAGCCCTCCAGATAGGAAACACTGGAGCCCAACCAAGGACTCTGCCTGCACTCCAGAACAAAAAGGTGCCCTATGGAGCTGCACAAAACCCACACATTAGGAGAAAGCAGCACGAGCCCAAAGCCCTACCCCCTCATTGTGGAAGCCAACCCTGGACAGTAATATGCATTCGGTCCCCCAGCCTGAGGCACAAACTGCAGTCAGCCACCCATGTAGCAGGTGCCACAGTCATCAGATCTGACCTTCCACGCCCCTAAGCCCTAACGCTAACCCTAGGTTGTGTTTTCAGGCATCCATACCCAGAGCCACGCTCTTGAATCCCTTAATATTGGAGACCCTAGAGTCATACAGCAGGACTCCAGCTCTCCCCAAGAATGAAACCTTGCTCTTTGGAACTGCACAAAACCCCCAGAGCAGGAGAAACCTCCATGTCCTCAGGAGACCACCTCAACATACAGTGACCTTATTTGCCACAAATTCTAGTCTGAGTGAATGCCTGACCCTTGCCCTAACTTCAGAATCTGAGTACCTCCTGTCAGCCTCTGCACACAAGTGATCCATGCCTTAGACTCTAACCATAAACTAAGCTTGGGATTTCAGACTTCTGTCCCCAGAGTCCTGGAACATAAGCCCTCCAGTTTGGGGACTCCAGAGCCCCACAACAGGACTCTCTCTGCTCTCCAGAAGAAAACCATACCCTATGGAACTGCACAATATTAGAGGGACCGGGTATGACTCCCAATGCCTTCCCACTTTTGTACGCCACCCTGGACAATAATGCACAGTCTGACACAACCTGAGTCCTGTCCTCCAATCAGTCACTGGGACAGCTAGCCTAGGAGCTAGCAGGTGGGGTCTGCCAAGCCCCAAGGCCCCCTAATCCTAACCCTACATGTTTTCAGGCACCCTTATCCAGAAACCTGCTCTCGAATCACTTTATGGAACTACTACCAAATACCCTGAGCTATTGGGAATGAGGTTTGGGCAAATGTCTGCAGTATTTGGGAAAGACATTATCTGGGGTTTTTGGAAGCTGGAGCCCCCAGGAAATAGGCAAGCAGCAAGAGATATTCCAGTATCTGATGTCTCCAGCCATGTAATTCTGGTACTGGACTAACTACAATGTGGGTGCCTGGTTGAGGGGTTCCAAATTCTTTTGGGGTCTGTTGTCAAGGAAGTGACATCACTTCTTGAGATCACCTACCCAAGTCCTCACTGGATTATCACCTACACAAACAGTGTTCAGGACTGCCATCATCTCCTTTCTGCATACAAGGCCACATCTGTACATAGGGACACCAACACATCCCTCTCCACTGACCCCCAAGGAAGGGATGAGTGCATCCAGGGCTCCACCTGGCTTCAGACACACTCTCCACTCTCACCTGTTTGTGTCCCTGGATAAGCCATTATCCCTGTCAGAGGTGGTCTGCATCTGATCTGTACAATAAAGATGATTCTAGTATGGACTTCTTCCAGATGTCTACAGACATATGTGGAATAATGTCTATGATTTTGTAGGAATGGTGTCACATGTAGGAGATAACTCCAAGCACATTTTCCTCCTCTTCTTCTCTCTTTGTCTTACTCTGCAACTCGTTATATCCCACTCTATAGTCCCTAATGGTGTGTACGTGTGTGTGTGTGTGTGTGTGTGTGTGTGTGTGTGTGTGTGCACTATCATTTTGTGGGAACATATCTGCTCATCAATGATCACATTCTGGAGTTCCATATGGTGACAGCCCCACCTACGGAGAGGTGGGCCATAGTTTCGCAAGAACTTAGGCTTTCTAATTTGCAAAGCAAACCCTAAAAATGGGATAGGAGAATTTTCCTTGATGGTCAGAAACCACCCTTACTACTATAGACTGCATATCCTGAGCTGAGAGCTATTACCTCCATTCCAATTTGTGTCATGTGGATAGGGGTCCATCCAGTGGGTTTTCCATGACCTGGGCTCCCCCTCAGACAAGATCTTGGTGGAATGCCTCCTGTATATGGTATCAATGCTCACCCTCACCCTGAAAACTTCTCCATATCTCTAGCCCCTGCCTTCCACACCTTTTCCAGAGCTCTCAAGCGATTGTATCGGTGCATCACGGGCCCCAACTTTGAGTACACTCACAAAGAGCTGGGTTCATGCCTGCTTCAGCTTTCTTACCGTATGTGATCCTTGGCAAAGCAATAACCCTGCAGGCGTCTTCACCTTCTCCTCCCAGTAGTTCCCTGAAAACATATCCAGTTTAAACATCTTTGTAACCTTGTCTCTTGGAATGTGGTCTGGACTTAGAGATTCAGTTCATTCCACAGAGCATGGCCACGTAACGAAAAAGCTCCATCTGAGATTTAGTTCTAAAATCTCATTGCCCACCCCATGCTGCCTTTGACCCATGTTCTCTCTCAGAACCTCACCTTGGAGTACAAGTCCCTATGTTGAACCCTGACACACACATGAACACGTGCCCTAGCAATGAGAGCCAACAACAGACAGAATAACTCAGGCCTTTTGAGATGGACTGTATCCTGCCAAAACCCCTACATGAGCTCAGGTTCTCAGTGAAGCAGGTCCTGCCTTGGTGTTGGAAACAGTACCAAAGTACTGAGTGGGTCTAGCAGGACCCTCTAGCTGTATACTGCTTGATTGCTGTACTTATAGTATCCTGTGAGACTGTGAGACAGTGTTTCCTGTTTAAGCCACCAAGTGTGGGGTAATATGGTCACACAGCACTAGGAGCAGGGTACTGATACTGTCAACCTGTCCCAGGCCATGGTCCTCCTCCCTTTCCTCTCTGCTTCCCACTTCAGCTTCCTCCAATCACCATGGCCTCCTTTCTAACCCCCACTCTGGGAACAGCATGTTCTGCTTCCAATCCTCTTCAGCATGGGACCCTCGGTCAGGATAAATCGACTCAGATTTGTTCAGGGCTGTCTCCTTCTTTTCCTGCCACAGGAAATCTCAATATCATCTCAGCATGGCCTTGTCAGAACCCTCACCTTTTGGCGCTCAGTATCCAGTTTTAGTCCCTTCTCTTTTATTGTGGAAAAAATGCTCTTTTCATTAACTTTTTCAGTTCATATTTGTCCTTCTTCCCCTCTAGACCAAGAGCTCCTCGAGGGAGAAACTGGTTGGCTGATAAGCATTGGTGCCACCTGAGTGCTCAGGGCCCAGTGACTGAAGGAACAGGAGAGAGTATCCAGCCCACCACCGACCAGCTCTATTGTTCAAGCCCAATTGATTTAGTCATGTGTAAATCCTGTTGTTTTCTTGTGTTTCCTCCATCAACTCTGTGTTCCATGTGGGACTTAAACTCATGACCCTGACATCAAGTACACTAAACCCTACTGACTGAGGAAGCCAGGTGCTTCTTTGGTCATTTTCTCTAGGTTCTAGCCTGATAACGATCAAAGTTTACTTGCTGATTTCTTTTTTTTTTTAATTTATTTATTTGACAGACAGAGATGATGAGTAGGCAGAGAGGCAGGCAGAGAGAGAGAGGGGGAAGCAGGCTCCCCACCAGGCATGGAGCCCGATGTGGGGCTCGATCCCAGGACCCCGGGATCATGACCTGAGCCGAAGGCAGAGGCTTTAGCCCACTGAGCCACACAGGCGCCCCTTACTTGCTGATTTCAGCATGTTGTAAGTATAATATGTTGTGCTGAATTAACAAATAACTCCCCAAATTATGGTAGCATGTTACCATAGAATTCCCCACATGGCAGTACTGAGTGTATCTTCAGATTGGAGATTGAGTTCCTTCACGTGGTCTGTCAGGAGCTCAGAGTCCCTCCATCATGGGCCTTCTCACTCCCTGGGTTGTCATGCACCTCCAACACCATCAGTACAAGGGGAGCCTCCATGAACTAAAGGTGTTCAAGTGGTGAAGCTTCAAGGAATCAGACAGAAAGAAACAGAGATTTATGGTACAGATGTAATTTTCACATGAAACATGAGAGTGAAATAATTGCAAATGGATCAGTTGTTCAAAGATGGGGCTTTTTGGGGCTGTCACTGAGAATGCCCAAGGGGACTGCAGCAACAGTGCCTTTCCACTGTGGGAACATTAGGTAGAACAAGAGCCCAGTCAAAAACTCTCCCTGCCTCCCACAGTGTTACACACACACACACACACACACACACACACACACACACACACACACAGAAACACACACACCTCAGAGGGAAAATCATGGAACCGGGACACAAACCATTATGGGCGATTATTTCTTGGAGAAGGAATGCTCCTTTTTTTCTTCATATTTAAAGCATTATTTTACTACATAAACACATTATGGCTAAAGCCTAAAGAACAATTTTCTCTATTACTGACTTGTTAGTAATAAATGGGAAGATTTAATTGTGATTTTAATTTTTTTTTTATAAAAAGCACACTACAATAGTTTAAATGTGGTCTATGTAGGAAAATTAAGGAATCTAAAGTTGTCACATGGACCCAGACATTTCCCCGGTTTCTGTCATTCAAGGTGTCCTTATGAAAGAGAACACTACCCTAGATAATGAAGGTAGTTTATTTTGGGGCTTCCCATGATGATTGTTCTTTCAGGAACATTCCTTTGTAATAAAATGTTATTTTTATAGAACATTGAAGAAAATTACATGTCTTTCTTATGTTCTGTAACCAGACATAGAAGCCCATATTGTAGGATTCCAGGCACACGAAAATCCCAGAGGAAGTAAAATACCAGAGTCAGAGTGAAAAGCAGTGATTGCAGGGACTGAGGTGGGGGAATGAGCCATGAGTAATAAGTAGTCCAGGTTTCTCTGTGATGGAAATGTTCTACAAGTCAATGGTTGTTCAACACTCGTAATGTACTTTAAAGGCACCTCGATATACCATTGAAAAGGATCAGAGTAAACTCTTATGTAAACTCAAATTCTACTTCATTGAATGTACAAAATCTCTTAAGCCATTATGCAGGTGTATACAAAACACAAAAATTACACAGAGGGCAAATACAGAGAAGGGGAATACCTCTGTGGGGTTCCAGCCAGTATGAGCTGCTGCTTGGGTTTGAGGCTGATTATTCCACTGAGACCACTGTGGGATCGAGCCTTTCAAGAACCCCAGGAGTAGGGGCAGGACCCCGCTGGACTGCTGGGTCTGGCAAAGGGGTTAATAGCTCTTCCATCTGAGGAGAGTGAATTGCCCTGACTACCAACTGCACTGGACCCAACAGGGGAAGTGACACCATTGTGCTTGCTGGGGGGTGAGCTCTAGCACCACAGATGGGTGGGCCTGCTTTGTCTCCGATGATACAGTGGGTGCCACATTGGGAGCTGGGCCAAGTTCCTGAGATGGCTCAGGATCCGCTCTGGGCCTAGTTTTATGACTCTATGAAGAGACAGTATCATCAGCATGATTGACTTCCCATGTACCTTCTAAATAAAGGAAACTTTTCCCAGAACTGAATGTCTTCTATGTCCAAGAACCAATCCCTGGGAGTTCTCCCTGACTAAAGACCATGGGGAAAGGGATCTGAGACTACTCACTCCTCTCGGCCCAACTGCACTCTGTGGAGGCTTGCTCAGTGTGGCCCACCCAGTCCCCTCCACAGGCCCACACCAGTCAGCCCAGCCCTTCTCACTGTCAGACTCTGGCTCTGTGGGATCAAGCTGTTGCAGCTATAAGAGCAGAAGCTTTGCACGGTGCTCCAAATCTGAGCCTGGCATACTGAGCCCCAGGTATACCAGCAACATATTCAGGCTGAGAAATTCTGGGGGCTGGAAAAAATCCTTGGGCTATTGTTCTAGCCATGTGTTCCAGATGGACGAGATGCCCCTGGGGATAGACAGTTAAGCAGAGGAGTCAGAGGACAGCGCACCCTCCCAAACCAATATCTCAGGGAACCCCTGTGCGAACCCGGGTCCGTGGTCTTCGAGGTCCTGTCAGAGACCAGCCCTAGCCGTTGTCCTCCTGTGATATTAGTCATGCCTGAAACAGGCCTGGTCTCAGATAACAGGTTGGCAAAAAGCCTTTATGAGTGTGAGCCGTTCATCAATGGTGTGTCCTTACTTGGGGAGCTGGACATACACCTTAGACTGTCTCCTTGCCCACTTGCCACTTGAATACAACTGCATGTGCCCAGCGAGGGGTGGTGTCTGGCCTCTTAATTACCCTCACTGTTCACACCAGTGCTCTCTGAGGATACAACCAAGGAGGGAACAAAGAGACTCTGTCTCTAACCAGGACTTCCCAGTACCCTCCCAATACCTCAAGTAGTACCTCCTGTGCCCAACTGCTGCCTCTTTCACCAGGTGCTATGAGTGGGTCTCCTTCCACTGACACTAATATTCCACATGGTGTGCAATGTTTGGTCCCTGATCACTCACTGGGTCTCCTGAGCACCCTGTGAGTACTCAGTGTTCAGGTTCTAACAGATCGGTAAGTGAGATGATTCCCACAGCCTCTTTTCTGGGTCCTAGGATTGAAGGAGAGTCAGGGCTGGGTTCTGAATAACTCTCTCAGGGGCTAAAGCTGTCCCCCAGCTTCATCTGCTCTGCCACAGTGCCCACACCCACAGCTCACCTGGGCCTTTCCTTTATCCAGAAGAAACTCTCAGACCTTTACCCTTAAGGAGGAATCACAGATGTGTGGGATGAGGGTCCAAGAGTCCCTCCAACTCACGGTCCCCTGACTGCTCTGGGGGAGGGGGTAGGTCCTCTTGCATCAGCTGAAGCACACCCACATATGCCGCTTCTCTTGCACTCTGCCTACCTCATCATAACTGGAGATAATGCAAGCATATCTAGAGGAGGGCAGGGAGCATCACATGAAATGTCCTGTGGATGCTACCTGTCATTGTGTCCAGTATCACCATATGACCCCTGGCTAGTCTGGAGCCCTGGGTGCTGTCTGCTCTGTACAGGGTTCAAAATCAGCTCCTAGAGGAGACCCTGTGCTGAGTGGGACTTCCTGAATGCTTGCTAAATGAAAGGGCCCTACTCAGCCCATCACAGATATCTGAATCTACCTGGGCCCACTGCTTACCCCTGGGGATCCCTGCTGTGGTTTCTCTCAAGTACAGACCAAAGATAGAGTCTCAAATTTCCTTTTAAGTGTCTAAACAGTCCGGGTCACGACCATCATGATAGTGAGGCATAGGGCAGTGGCTTCATCATGACAAGCAGAACCATGTTAAATGAATACAAACACAAGCTGTCTAGCAGACCATTGCAAAGCCCCAGGAGTCCATCTGAGCTTTCCTGTCAAAACCCCACTGAGTCCTTAAAATAACTGTCCCAGTCAGAGGAGAAAACTGATGCTTGGGAAGTTTTGGGACATTCCCAAACTCACAATGAGGCCATGGCCAAATCCCACTGGGCAGTTAGGGGCAGGGTGCTCACCTTGAAATCAGGAGGTCCAGCACCTCTTGCATGGTGGCAAAGGCACAGTATGAACCCAGGAATTTGACAACGTAGCTGATGTCTCCTAGGACTGACACCAGATGAGTTGTTTGCTTCTCAAGCAGGTTGGCCCCATTTGTCCATAGCATGAGGGTCTCAGTCCTCCTCATTGGTGATCCATTTTTCCCCTTAGGTGAAACAGAGGAGCCACTAGAGAGTGCTATAGTCCCCAGGAGATTTAGGGGTTGAAGCACAGACCAATCCCCCAAGATCCCAGTGACTTATGGCAAGAGGTGTAACAAGAGGGCCCACAGACATTTAAATAGTCATGCGACTGGGTGGGTCCTTAGCTGAATCCCAAGAGTCATGGTTTTGGTACGGTCATGATCTCAGCGTCCTGAGATCGAGCTCCTCGTTGTGCTGCGTACATAGGCCAGAGTCTGCTTGACTCATTTCAACAGATCCCCTAAAGTGAGCTGATTACCTATCAAATAACTCGATCACCCATGAAATCAGCCTGAGATTAGAATTATACACTTCTGGATCTCAAAGGAGGAATAAGATGCTAGTGGACAGGTAAAGTGGAGTGGGGATATCCAACTGATAATGGGAGACAAACAAAAGGGGAAGGGAGCTTCCAGCAGTAATTCATTAGAAAGTAATATCCCAATACGAGAGTGACCTGTGACTGGAGACTAGCACTAACTTGGAATCTGGTTGCAAGAACTCAAAAAGAGGAAAAGGTCTTAAGGGGAAATTGGTGGAATTGGGAAGTTAGGGAAAGGGGCTTAAGCCCAGGGACACATGATGGCCACCGCTGGTGCTGAGCCAGAGAGAGTGTAATGAAGAAGCCAGGCCTTGGTCCTGGAGCTGCTGGCACACATGAGAGCTTCTGGGTGGTGGTGCATGTAAAAGAGTCTGGTGTGGATGCCAACCGACACTCTCTAGAACCATAGCCTTTTGCACTCTGCACATGCAAACAATAGGTCCAGCATCAAAAACCCCTCCCCTAAGAGAGGTCTGCCCAGGCACAAGCCAGTGCTCTCTAGGACTCGGAGAGTCTGAACACTCCCAGCTCGGACCAGAGTGAAAATCTCAGTGTGCTATCTCTGGTTGGGACCTCTCTGGAGGTCTGGACCTGCCCAAACAGCAGCGGATGAGGCAGACGCTGGAAGTCAACTCTCTGGACTAGTATTTCTCGTGGTGTTGGGTAAAAGTAGGAGTTCCTCTGACCCCTGACACCATGGCTGAGGACATGCCCTATAGCAGCAGAGAAGAAATTTATGTGCTCTGGAGCACCCAGATGGGAACAGACTGAGACTTCTCAATGAGACTGATGTCTGGGTGCAGTTTTCTTTCCTCTAAACCTCCAAAGGACCTCCAAAAGCCACCAAAGAGAGAGAAAGAGAGAGAGAGAGAGAGAGAGAGAGAACAAAACAAATCAAAACAACAACAACAAAAAATCTAAAAAACTCCAGGGAACAAAAGCCTGAAAAACCTGTTTTCTCAGAGCCCAGACCCTTGATAGGGGGTAGGAGGACTCAACTCTAGCAAGAATGACAGAAAAATCATGTGGCAGGACCCTCCCTCAGAAAGCCAGCCACAAAACAAAAACAAAAATAAAAACAAAAACAAGAGGACAAACACCACTACTTCATAGATACAACTTTCATTTTTAATTCGTTCCCAGTATACTTGTTCTTTTCAATTTTTAAAATATTTTTAAAATATTTACCATCACAATGAGAGGCTAAGTACAACAAATTCCATAATAACCTCTCAAATTGAACTTTTTTGAAACATTGCCTGTGTTTTTCTTATGCCTTCCTATTTTTAATTTTATTTATTTATTTTTTAATATTTATATAGAGATATGCTTCAAGGTAATACCCTTTCCCAAATCAATGCTTCCCCTATATGTAAACCAGCTTAATCAGATTGTATCTCAGGAAAGTTGAGTCTTTTAACAAAGATATCAAGAGATATCTTTGTTAAAGATGAAGAGAATTTATAACCACCCTCCCAACTTTTTCTTCTGTCATTATTTCTGTGTATTTGTTTTTGCTCCGGTAGTATATAAATCTTACACTTGGGGTTCATTTTGGCTGCGGTTTTTTTTTTCCCTTGTCATGTAATTTTTTTTTTCTTTTTGTTTGTCTATTTCTGCTTGTATCCTTTTAAAATCTTACCTTTGGAGCCCATTCAGGCTGGGTCTTCTCTCTCTCTCTTTTTTTTTTTTTTCAATTTTATTCCCTGTATCTCTCTCTCTCTTGTTTTTTTTTTTTTTCTTTATTTTTGGTACCCTATAGCTCAGAAGTGTTGCAGAGTGTACATTGCCTGCACCATGGTTGATACATTCAGTTACATATCCCTTCAGCCAATTCTCACCAAAATACAATGAGGAGGAATGCCCAACAGAGGAAAAATTCAGACTGTGCCCTCTCCATCAGAGCTATTGGATAAGGACATAAACAGTATATGCAAAAGGGAATTCAGGTTGACAATTACCCAGGCAATGCCTAGGTTGAGGGAAGCCTTTGATGACAAAATGGAATTGATTAGGGCAGAAGTGAAAGCCACCAGGGATGATGTTAACAATGCTCTCAAATTGTTCCAATCTAATCTAAATTCTATAACACCTAGGATAATTGAGACAGAAGATAGAATTAGTGATCTAGAAGACAAACTGATAGAGAAAAAGGATAAGGAGGAAGCCTGGAACTAGCAGCTTAGAAACCATGAAAGTAGAATTAGGGAAATAAATGATGCCATGAAACATTCCAACGTCAGAATTATTGGAATCCCTGAGGGGGAGGAGAAAGAAAGAAGACTAGGGATATAGTTGAACAAATTCTCCATAAAAAGTTTCCCAACCTGGAGAATTGAACCAGTGTTCATGTCATAGAGGCAGAAAGTATTCCTCCCATGATCATAGAATTTAGAAAGAACTCAGGACAGCTTATTGTGAAAATGATGAATCATAATTATAGACAGGAGCCTTTGAAATCATCTAGGGGGAAGAGATTCCTTATGTACAGAGGAAAATCCATCAGAATAACATCAGATCTGTCCACAGAAACCTGGCAAGCCAGAAAGGGCTGGCAAGATGTATTCAGGGCACTAACTGAAAAGAACATGCATCTAAGAATACTTTATCCTGCATGACTGACATTCAAAATGGATGGAGAGATAAAGAGCTTCCATGACCGGCAAGGTTAAAAAAAGTATGAGACCACCAAGCTGGTACTACAAGAAATATTAAGGGGGGGGGTTCTATAAAAGAGGAAAAACCCAGGAATATCATTGAACAGAAATTAATGGAGACTTCACAGGTAACATGATGTCAATAAAAAAAAGTATCTCTCAATAATCACTCTCAAAGGGAATGTCCTAAATGCGCCCATAAAATGGCACAGGGTTGCAGATTGGATAAAATGACAATACCCATCTATATGTTTTCTACAAGAGACCCATTTTGAACCTAAGCGTACATCCAGACTGAAAGAGAAGGGATGGAGAAGAATATTTCATGCCAATGGGCCTCAAAATCAGGCTGGGGTAGTGATTCTCATAGCAGATAAATTACATTTTAAACGAAATACTGTATTCAGAGATATAGAAGGACACTACATCATTGATAAATGGTCTATCCACCAAGATGATCTAATAACTGTAAATATTTATGCCCCCAATATGTTAGTAGCAACTACATAAGACAACTGTTAATCAAGATAAAGGCTCATACTGATACAAATACATTAATAGTAGGCAATCTTAACATGCCACTTTCAGTAATAGATCATCCAAACAGAAAGTCAATAAAGAAACAAGAACATTGAATGAGTTATTGGACCAGGTGGACTGTATAAATACATGCAGAACATTCCACCCTAAAACACCAGAATACTCATTCCTTTCAAGTGCACAGAGAACCTTCTCCAGAATAGACCGCACACTGGGTCATGAATCAAGACTCAACTGATACCAAAAGATTGAGATTATTCCCTGCATATTCTTAGATCACAATGCTTTGAAACTGGAGCTCAATCACAAGGAAAATTTTGGAAGGAATTCAAACACCTGGAAGCTAAAGAACACCTTGCTTAAGAATGATTGGATCAACCAGGAAATCAAAGAAGAACTTAAGCAATTCATAGAAACCAATGATAATGAAGACACTTCAGTCCAAAACCTATGGGATACAGCAAAGGCAGATATAAGGGGGAAATACATAACCATCCAAGCCTCCCCAAAATAAGTGAAAAATCCCGAATATATCAGCTGTCTTTACACAATAAAGAAATGGAGAATCCACAACAAATTAAGCCAACTCCACATATAAGAAGGGAAATAATCAAGATTAGAGAAGAGATCAATGACATAGAAACTAGAGATACAGTAGAACGCATTAATGAAACTGGAAGCTGTTTTTTGAAGAATCAATAAGATTGTTAAACCATTTGCCAAACTAATAGAAAAGAAAATAGTGAAGGCCAAATTAATAAAATTATGAGTGAAACACCAAGGAAATAGAAATAATCATCAGAAATTACCATCAATAGTTATATGCCAATAAATTAAGCAACCTAGATAAAATGAATGCATTCCTTGAAATCTGTAAACTTCCAAAACTGAACCAGGGAGAAATTGACAACATGAATAGAACAATATCTAGTAACGAGATTGAAGCAGTGATCAACCCCCCCCCCAAAAAAAAAAACCAAAACCAAACAAACAAAAAAAAACCAAGAGCCTAGTACTTGAATGATTCCCTGGAGAATTCTAACAAATACTGAAAAAAGAAAAAATACCTATTCTCCTGAAGCTGTTTCAAGAAATTGAAGCAGAAAGAAAACTTCCAGACTGGTTTCCTGAAGCCAGCAGTACCCAGATCCCCAAACAAGGCAAATAACCCACCAAAAAGGAGAATTTCAGATCAATATCCCTGAGAATATGGATGCTAAGATTCTCAGTAAGATCCTAGCTTATAGGTTCCAACAGCACATTAAAAAGATTATCCACCATGACCAGATGTGATTGATCCCTCGGTTGCAAAGTTGTTTCAACATTTCAAATCAGTCAATCTGATATAACAAATCCATAAGAGAAGAGAGAAGAACCACATGGTCCTCTCAATTGATGCAGAAGAAGCATTTGACAAAATCCAGCATCAGTTCCTGATTAAAATGCTTCAAAGTATAGGGATAGAGGGAACATTCCTGAACTTCATAAAATCTATCTAGAAAGACCCACAGCAAATATCGTCCTCAATGGGAAAAAGCTGGAAGCCTTCCTGTTGAGATCAGGAACACGACAAGGATGCCCACTCTCACCACTTTTGTTCAACATAGTATTAGAAATCCTAGCAACGGCAATCAGACAACAAAAAGAAATTAAAGGTATCCAAATTGGCAATGAAGAAGTCAAACTCTCTCTACGCAGATGACATGATACTTCATATGGAAAACTCAAAAGGGTCCACCCCCAAACAACTAGAAGTCATTCAGCAATTCAGTAATGTGGCAGGATACAAAATCAAAGTATAGAAATCAGTTGCTTTCTTATACACTAACAATGAAAATACAGAAAGGGAAATTAGAGAATTGATTCCATTTACTATAGCTCCAAGAAACATAAGATACATGGGAATAAACCTAACCAAAGAGTTAAAGGATATTTACTCAAGGAACTGCAGAACACTCATGAAGGAAGCTGAAGAAGAGGGACCCTGGATGACTCAGTGGGTTAAAGCCTCTGCCTTCAGCTCAGGTCATGGTCCTGGGATGGAGCCCAGCATCGGGCTCTCTGCTCAGTGGGTAGCCTGCTTCCCCCTCTCTCTCTTCCTGTCTCTCTGCCTAATTGTGATCTCTCCCTGTCAAATAAATAAATAAATAAAATTTAAAAGAAAGAAACTGAAGAAGACACAAAAAAGAATGAAGACCATTCCATGCTCATGGAACAGAAAAAATAAACATTGTTGAAATGTCTCTACAGCCTAGAGCAATCTATACTTTTGATGCCATTCCGATCAAAATTCCACTGGCATTTTTCAAAGAGCTGGAGCAAACAATTATAAAATTTGTATGGAATCAGAAGAGACCCCGAATTGATAAGGAAATGTTGAAAAAGGAAAACAAAACTGGGGCATCCCATTGCCTGATTGCAAGTTTTAATGTAAAGCTGTTATCGCCAAGACAGCATGGTACTGGCATAAAAAGACACATAGATGAGGGGAACAGAGTAGACATCCCAGATATGGACCCTCAACTTTATGTTCAAATAATCTTCAGGGGCACCTGGGTGTCTCAGTGGGTTAAAGCCTCTGCCTTCGGCTCAGGTTATGATCTCGGGGTCCTGGGGTCAAGCCCCATGTCGGGCTCTCTGCTCAGCAGGGAGCCTGCTTCCTTCCTCCCTCTCTCTGCCTGCCTCTCTGCCGACTTGTGATCCCTCTCTGTCAAATAAATAAATAAAATATTAAAAAATTATCTTCAATGAAGCAGGAAAAAAATATAGATTGTAAAAAGACAGTCTTTTCAGTAAATGGTGCTGGGAAAATTGGACAGCTATGTGTAGAAGAATGAAACTCAACCATTCTCTTAGACCATACACAAAGATAAACTCAAAATGGATAAAAGACCTCGACGCGAGGCAGGAATCTATCAGAATGCTAGAGGAGAACATAAGCAGTACTCTCTTCGACATTGGCCACGGAAAATTCTTTCAAGATATATCTCCAAAGGCAAAGGAATCAAATGCAAAAATGAATTTTGTGGACTTCATCAAGTTCAAAACCTTCAGCACAGCCAAGGAAACAGTCAAAAAACAAAGAGGCAACCCACAGAATGGGAAAAAAATATTCAGAAATGACAATATAGACAAAGGGCTGATATCCATAGTCTATAAAGAACTCCTTTAACTCACACACACAAAACAGATAATCATCAAAAAGTGGGCAGAAGACATGAACAGACACTTCTCCAATGAAGATATATGAATGGCTAACAGATACATGAAAAAATTTTCATCAACACTAGCCATCATGGAGATTCAAATCAAAACCACATTGAGACACCACCTTACACCAGTTAGAATGGCCCAAATGAACAAGACAATAAACAACGTGTGCTGCAGAGGATGTGGAAAAAGGGTAACTCTCTTACACTGTTGGTGGGAATGCAAGTTGTTTTAGCTGCTTTGGAAAACAGTGTGGAGATTCCTTAAGAAATTAAAAATAGAGATTTCCTATGACCCTGCAATTGCACTGCTGGGTATTTACCCAAAGATACAGATGTAGTGAAATGAAGAGCCATCTGTACCCAAATGTTCATAGCAACAATGGCCACAGTCTCCACACTGTAGAAAGAAAAAAGATGCCCTCCAATGGATGAATGCATAAGGAAGACATGGTCCATATACACGATGGAGTATTATGCGTCCATCAGAAAGGATGAATACCCAACTTTTGTATCAACATGGATGTGACTGGAGGAGATTATGCTGAGTGAAATAAGTCAAGCTGAGAGAGTCAATTATCTTATGGTTTTGCTTATTTGTGGAGTATAAGGAATAACATGGAGGACACGAAGATGGAAAGGAGAAGGGAGTTGGGGGAAATTGGAGTGAGAGATCAACCATGAAAGACTGTGGACTCTGAAAATCAATCTGTGGGTTTTGGAGGGGAGGGAGCAGGAGGTTGTGTGAGGAGTGGTGGGTATTATGGAGGGCATGTACTGCATGGAAACCTGGGTGTGGTACATAAACAATGAATTCTGAAACACTGAAAATAAATATAAAAATAAATATTTTTTTTTTAAAAAGGATTAATGCACCACTATAAATGACTGGTGGAGGCTTAGTATTTTTTTTTTAAGAAACGTTCTTAGGATGTATACTGTGAGGCAGATTTACAAAACTACAGGTCTTGATTAAGAATGAAAGGGGAAAAAGACACACAAAAAAAACTTTTTAAAAAAGATCATAGTCTTAGGAGTTAATTTAATGTAAAGGAACTTTTCATTTACCTCCTATTAGCTGTGTCAGTCAATGATAATATGTCTGTTTCAAATTCAATTATTTTTCTGAAAATGTCTTAGTTCAGAATCTTATATTTGGAAATTAATTTTCTTTTGCTTATTTACTATATATTTTGCCACAGAGAATTATTATTACTTTAAGGTGATCACATTCACATGAATATAGTATCATTTTGTGTAGACCTTAGTTTAATTTACCATAAATTGAGTAAAGAAGTACATTGATGCTTGTAGATATCACCCATTGATTAAAATATCACTTCCACCACATTTACTACAAGTTCATAAGAGATTAGAAGGTACAACAGCAATTCTTTCAAGAATTCTATCATGTTTTGTTTGAAATTAAAAGAGAGGTTTATGGTTTTTAACATACAAGTTTGTAAGTAATTTATTACTTGTTAACATTTAATTATATACCTATGTGAAAGTATAAAATAGATAACATATTTATCTTTAAATCAACTTTGACAAATAAAATTTTTCTTTGGATTTCCGTTATTTAAATGCTTGAATGTATCAACTGTTAATTCTAATACTTTATTCAAATAGTATTTATTAATTCTAATTAAAATGATCTTTAGCATTTGGATAAATATCTCAACCTTAAATGATAAATAAAGACAAAAATGTCATAAGACACATACTGTTTATTATCTTGCATAGTAACAAACATACTGGTTTGGAGATCTGACATTTGTCCTCCCACCATCCCATGAATGAAGTTAGTTGTGTTAGTTGTGATCTCTCCCTTTTCATTTATAATTTTATTAATTTGGGCTTTCTCTCTTTTCTTTTGGATTAGTGTGTACAATGGTGTATCCATCTTATTGATTCTTTCAAAAAACCAGCTTCTAGTTTCATTGATACATTCTACTGTATCTCTGGTTTCTACCTCATTGATGTCTGCTCTAACTCTGATTATTTCCCTTCTTACGTGTGGAGTTGGTTTGATTTGTTGTTGATTCTCCAGTTCTTTAAGGTGTAGAGACAGCTGGTGTATTCTGGATGTTTCAATTTTTTTGAAAGGGATTTGGATGGCTATGAATTTCCCCCTTAGAAGTGCCTTTGCTGTATCCCATAGGTTTTGGACCAAAGTGTCTTCATTCTAATTGGTTTCACTGAATTGTTTAAGTTCTTCTTTGATTTCCTGGTTGATCCAGCATTCTTAAGCAAGGTGGTCTTTAGCTTCCAGGTGTTTGAGTTCCTTCTGAAATTTTCCTTGTGATTGAGCTCCAGTTTCAAAGCATTGTGGTCTGAGAATATGCAGGGAATAATGTCAGTCTTTTGTTATTGGTTGAGTCCTGGTCTGTGACCCAGTATGTGGTCTCTTCTGGAGAAGGTTCCATGTGCACTTGAGAAGAATGAGTATTCTGTTGTTTTAGGGTGGAATGTTCTGTATGTATATGAGGTCCATCTGGTCCAATGTTTCATTCAATGTTCTTATTTCTTTATTGATTTTCTCCTTCGATGATCTGTCTTTTACTGAGAGAGGCTTGTTATGACCTCCTACTATTAGTGTATTCATATCAATATGACTCTTTATGTTGATTAATAACTTCCTTATGTAATTGGCTGCTTCCATATTGGGAGCATAGATATTTACAATTGTTAGATCATCTTGGTGCTTAGTCCCTTTAAGAATGATGTGGAGTCCTGTATCTCTGACTACATCTTTCATTTAAAATCTAATTCATCTGATATTAGAATCGCTACCTCGGCCTTATTTTGAGGCTCACTGGCATGAAAGATGCTTCTCTGTCCCTTCACTTTCAGTCTGGGTGTATCTTTATGTTCAAAATGGGTCTCTTGCAGACAACATATGGATGGGTCCTGTCGTTTTACCCAATTTGCAACCCTGTGTCATTTTATGGGTACATTTAGGCCATTCACATTGAGAGTGATTATTGATAGATACGTTTTTATTGACATCGTGTTACCTTTGAAGTCTTTCTGTAACTCTCATGAAAGAAATTGAAGAAGACACAAAAAGCTCGAAGACCATTCCATGCTCTTGGATCAGAAGAATAGACATTGTTAAAATGACTATACTGCCTAGAGCAATCTATAATTTTAATGCCATCCCAATCAAAATTCCACAAGCATTTTTAAAAGAGCTGGAGCAAATAATCCTAAAATTTATGGAATCAGAAGAGACCCTGAATTGCTAAGAAAATGTTGAAAAACAAAAACAAATCTGGCAGCATCTCGTTACCTGATATCAGGCTTTCCTACAAAGCTGTGATCACCAAGACAGCGTGGTACTGGCATAAAAACAGACACATAGATCAGTGGAACAGAATAGAGAGCCCAGATATGGACCCTCACCTCTATGGTCAAATAATCTTCAACAAAACAGGAAAATATATAGAGTGGAAAAAAGACAGTCTCTTCAATCAATGGTACTGGGAAAACTGGACAGCTTTATGTAGAAGAATGAATCTCGACCATTCTCATAGAGCATACACAAAGATAAACTCGAAATGGATAAAAGACCTCAATGTGAGACAGGAACCCATCAGAATCCTAGAGGAGAACATAGGCAGTAACCTCTTAGATATCAGCCACAGCAACTTCTTTCAAGATATGTCTCCAAAGGCAAAGAAAACAACAGCAAAAATGAACTTTTGGGACTTCATCAAGATCAAAAGCTTCTGCACAGCAAAGGAAACAGTCAACAAAACAAAGAGGCAACCCACGAAATGGGAGAAGATATTTGCAAATGACAGTACAGACAAAAGGTTGATATCCAGGATCTATAAAGATCGCCTCAAACTCAACACACACAAAACAAATAATCATATCAAAAAAATGGGCAGAAGATATGAACAGACACTTCTCCAATGAAGACATACAAATGGCTATCAGAGACATGAAAAAACACTCGTCATCACTAGACATAAGGGCGATTCAAATTAAAACCACACTGAGATACCACCTGACAACAGTTAGAATGGCTAAAATTAGCAAGACAGAAAACAACATGTGTTGGAGAGGATATGGAGAGTGGGGAACCCTCTTACACTGTTGTTGTGAATGCATATTTTTGCAAACACTTTTCAAAACAGTGTGGAGATTCCTCAAGAAATTAAAATTAGAGTTTCCCTATGACCTTGCAATTGCACTGCTGGGTATTTACCCCAAACATACAGATGTAGTGAAAAGAAGAGCCATCTGTACCCCAATGTTTATAGCAGCAATGGCCACAGTCGCCATACTGTGGAAAGAAGCAAGATGCCCTTCAGTGGACGAATGCATAAGGAAGATGTGGTCCATAAAGACGATGGAGTATTATGCCTCCATCAGAAAGGATGAATACTCAACTTTTGTAGCAACATGCATGGGACTGGAAGAGATTATGCTGAGTGAAATAAGTCAAGTGGAGGGAGTCAATTATCATATCGTTTCACTTATTTGTGGAGCATAACAAAGAACATGGAGGACATGGGGAGATGGAGCAGAGAAGTGAGTTGAATGAAATTGGAAGGGGAAATGAACCATGGGAGACTATGTACTCTGAAAAACAACCTGAAGGTTTTGAAGTGGTGGGGAGTGGGAGGTTGTGGGAACCAGGTTGCGGGTAATATGAAGGGCATGTATTGCATGAAACACTGGGTGTGGTGCAAAAACAATGAATACAGTTATGGTGAAAAGAAATTAAAAGAAAATTGAAGGAAAAATAAATAAATTCTTATGAAAAGGAAAAAAAAAAACCCTGGACTACATGATATCCTATATTAATGCAGGCAACTATACACATATAATCCTATATAATCATCAAATTCCTCAAATGTTTTCTTATTATAAAATGTCTTCAGTGGATATCTTCATTATTTTACTAATATAGTCGAGCAAAATTGCAAAACTACATATTAAGAGCAAATAAATAATTGGCTAATAAATCAGGAATTTTGAAGTCTAGGATGTAGAACTTTTTCTCAACTAATCAAACTATCCCATAAACAGTTGAATTGATGTTCTTACATCAATTGATGTTGAATTGTTCTTGAATAGCTCCTTATTGATGTTGAATGAGTTCTTGCAATTATGTCTCTGCCTTATTCTAATTTTACATGATGGCACTCCTTCTTTACCACCAACTCAGGAGATGATTTTTTTCCTTTAAATTTATTTATTTTTTTTCAGCGTAACAGTATTCATTATTTTTGCACAACACCCAGTGCTCCATGCAATACGTGCCCTCCCTGTTACCCACCACCTGGTTCCCCCAACCTCCCACCACCGCCCCTTCGAAACCCTCAGGTTGTTTTTCAGAGTCCATAGTCTCTTATGGTTTGCCTCCCCTTGCAATTTTTTTTTTAATAAACATATAATGTATTTTTATCCTCAGGGGTACAGGTCTGTGAATCGCCAGGTTTACACACTTCACAGCACTCACGATAGCACACACCCTCCCCAATGTCCATAACCGGCTCCCCCTCTCCCAACCCCACGTCCCCCCGACAACCCACAGTTTGATTTGTGAGATTAAGAGTCATTTATGGTTTGTCTCCCTCCAAATCCCATCTTGTTTCATTTATTCTTCTCCTATCCCCCTCACCCCCCATATTGCATCTCCATGTCCTCATATCAGGGAGATCATATGATAGTTGTCTTTCTCTAATTGACTTATTTCACTAAGCATGATACCCTCTAGTTCCATCCACGTCGTCGCAAATAGCAAGATTTCATTTCTTTTGGTGGCTGGATAGTATTCCATTGTGTATATATACCACCTCTTCTTTATCCATTCATCTGTTGATGGACATCTAGGTCCTTACCATAGTTTGGCTATCGTAGACATTGCTGCTATAAACATTTGGGTACATGTGCCCCTTCGGATCACTGCGTTTGTATCTTTAGGGTAAATACCCAGTAGTGCAATTGCTGGGTAATAAGGTAGTTCTATTTTCAACATTTTGAGGAACCTCCCTGCTGTTTTCCAGAGTGGTTGCACCAGCTTGCATTCCCACCAACAGTGGAGGAGGGTTCCCCTTTCATTGCATCCTCACCAGCATCTGTCATTTCCTGACTTGTTAATTTTAGCCATTCTGACTGGTGTGAGGTGATATCTCATTGTGGTTTTGATTTGTATTTCCCTGATGCTGAGTGATGTGGAGCACTTTTTCATGTGTCTGTTGGCCATCTGAATGTCTTCTATGCAGAAATGTCTGTTCATGTGCTCTGCCCATTTCTTGATTGCATTGTTTGTTCTTTGGGTGTTCAGTTTGCTAAGTTCTTTATAAATTTTGGATACTAGCCCTTTATCTGATATGTCATTTGCAAATATCTTCTCCCATTCTGTCAGTTGTCTTTTGGTTTTGTTAACTGTTTCCTTTGCACTGCAAAAGCTTTTGATCTTGATGAAATCCCAATAGTTCATTTTTGTCCTTGCTTTCCTTGCCTTTGCCGATGTTCCTAGGAAGATGTTGCTGCGGCTGAGGTCAAAGAGGTTGCCGCCTGTATTCTCCTCAAGGATTTTGATGGATTCTTTTCTCACATTGAGGTCCTTCATCCATTTGGAATCTATTTTCGTGTGTGGTGTAAGGAAGTGGTCCAATTTCATTTTTCTGCATGTGGCTGTCCAATTTTCCCAGCACCATTTATTGAAGAAGCTGTCTTTTT
The DNA here is from genome assembly GCF_922984935.1 of Meles meles. Taxonomy (NCBI): domain Eukaryota; kingdom Metazoa; phylum Chordata; class Mammalia; order Carnivora; family Mustelidae; genus Meles; species Meles meles. Next base: position 419,669 of record NW_025721122.1, read on the forward strand.
TCCATTGGACATTCTTTCCTGCTTTGTTGAAGATGAGTTGACCATAGAGTTGAGGGTCGATTTCTGGGCTCTCTATTCTGTTCCACTGATCTATGTGTCTGTTTTTGTGCCAGTACCATGCTGTCTTGATGATGACAGCTTTGTAATAGAGCTTGAAGTCCGGAATTGTGATGCCACCAACTTTGACTTTCTTTTTCAATATTCCTTTGGCTATTCGAGTTCTTTTCTGGTTCCATATAAATTTTAAGATTATTTGTTCCATTTCTTTGAAAAAAATGGATGGTATTTTGATAGGGATTGTATTAAATGTGTAGATTGCTTTAGGTAACATAGAAATTTTCACAATATTTATTCTTCCAATCCAGGAGCATGGAACATTTTTCCATTTCTTTGTGTCCTCCTCAGTTTCTTTCATGAGTACTTTATAGTTTTCTGCATATGGATTCTTAGCCTCTTTGGTTAGGTTTATTCCTAGGTATCTTATAGTTTGGGTGCAATTGTAAATGGGATTGACTCCTTAATTTTTCTTTCGTCTGCCTTGTTGTTGGTGTACAGAAATGCAACTGATTTCTGTGTATTGATTTTATATCTTGACACTATACTGAATTCCTGTACAAGTTCTAGCAGCTTTGGAGTGGAGTCTTTGGGTTTTCCAAATATAGTATCATATCATCTGCAAAGAATTTTAGTTTGACTTCTTCTTTGCCGGTTTGGATGCCTTTATTTTCTTTTTGTTTTCTGATTGCTGAAGCTAGGACTTCTAGTACTATGTTGAATTGCAGTGGTGATAATGGACATTCCTGCCCTGTTCCTGACCTTAGCGGAAAAGTTTTTAGTTTTTCTCCATTGAGAATGATATTTGCGGTAGGTTTTTCATAGATGGCTATGATAATATTGAGGTATGTGCCCTCTATCCCTACACTTTGAAGAGTTTTGATCAGGAAGAGATGCTGTACTTTGTCAATTACTTTTTCAGCATCTATTGAGAGTATCATATGGTTCTTGTTCTTTCTTTTATTAATGTGTTCTATCACATTGATTGACTTGCGGATGTTGAACCAACCCTGCAGCCCTGGAATAAATCCCACTTGATCGTGGTGAATAATCCTTTTAATGTACTGTTGAATCCTATTGGCTAGTATTTTGGTGAGAATTTTTGCATCTGTGATTATCAAGGATATTGGTCTGTAGTTCTCTTTTTTGGTGGGATCCTTGTCTGGATTTGGGATCAAGGTGATGCTGGCCTCATAAAATGAGTTTCAAGGTTTTCCTTCCATTTTTATTTTTTGGACCAGTTTCAGGAGAATAGGAATTAGTTCTTCTTTAAATGTTTGGTAGAATTCCCCTGGGAAGCCGTCTGGCCCTGGGCTTTTGTTTGTTTGGAGATTTTTGATGACTGTTTCAATCTTCTTACTGCTTATGGGCCTGTTCAGGTTTTCAATTTCTTCCTGGTTCAGTTGTGGTAGTTTATATGTCTCTAGGAATTATCCATTTCTTCCAGATTGTCAAATTTGTTGGCGTAGAGTTGTTCATAGTATGTTTTTATAATTGTCTGTATTTCTTTGGTGTTAGTTGTGATCCCTCCTCTTTCATTCATGATTTTATTTATTTGGGTCTTTTCTCTTTTCTTTTTGATGAGTCTGGCCATGGGTTTATCAATCTTATTGATTCTTTCAAAGAACCAGCTCATAGTTTCATTGATTTATTCTATTTTTTTTTTGTTGTTTCTATTTTATTGATTTCTCCTCTGATCTTTATGATTTCTTTTCTCCTGTTGGGTTTAGGGTTTCTTTCTTGTTCTTTCTCCAGCTCCTTTAGGTGTAGGGTTAGGTTGTGTACTTGAGACCTTTCTTGTTTCTTGAGAAAGGCTTGTACCGCTATATATTTTCCTCTCAGGACTGCCTTTGCTGTGTCCCACAGATTTTGAACTGTTGTGTTTTCATTATCATTTGTTTCCATGAATTTTTTCAATTCTTCTTTAATTTCCTGGTTAACCCATTCATTCTTTAGAAGGATGCTGTTTAGTCTCCATGTATTTGGGTTCTTTCCAGCTTTCCTCTTGTGATTGAGTTCTAGCTTCAGAGCATTGTGGTCTGAAAATATGCAGGGAATGATCCTAATCTTTTGATACCGGTTGAGACCTGATTTGTGCCCCAGGATGTGATCTATTCTGGAGAAGGTTCCATGTGTACTAGAGAAGAATGTGTATTCTGTTGCTTTGGGATGAAATGTTCTGAATATATCTGTGATGTCCATCTAGTCCAGTGTGTCATTTAAGGACTTTATTTCCTTGTTGATCTTTTTCTTGGATGATCTGTCCATTTCAGTGAGGGGAGTGTTAAAGTCCCCTACTGTTATTGTATTATTATTGATGTGTTTCTTTGATTTTGTTATTAATTGGTTTATATAGTTGGCTGCTCCCACGTTAGGGACATATTTATAATTGTTAGATCTTCTTGTTGGACAGACCCTTTGAGTAGGATATAGTGTCCTTCCTCATCTCTTATTATAGTCTTTGGCTTAATATCTAATTGATCTGATATAAGGATTGCCACCCCAGCTTTCTTCTGATGCCCATTAGCATGGTAAATTGTTTTCCACCCCCTCACTTTAAATCTGGAGGTGTCTTCCCGTCTAAAATGAGTTTCTTGTAGGCAACATACTGATGGGTTTTGTTTTTTTATCCATTCTGATACCCTGTGTCTTTTTTTTTTCATTTTATTTATTTTTTCAGCGTAACAGTTTTCATTCTTTTTGCACAACACCCAGTGCTCCATGCAAAACGTGCCCTCCCCATTACCCACCACCTGTTCCCCCAACCTCCAACCCCTGACCCTTCAAAACCCTCAGGTTGTTTTTCAGAGTTCATAGTCTCTTATGGTTCGCCTCCCCTTCCAATTTTTTTTTTCAATAAACATAAAATGTATTTTTATCCCCAGGGGTACAGGTCTGTGAATCGCCAGGTTTACACATTTCACAGCACTCATGATAGCACTTGGGGCATTTAGCCCATTAACATTCAGGGTAACTATTGAGAGATATGAATTTAGTGCCATTATTAGCCCGTAAGGTGACTGTTACTGCATATTGTCTCTGTACCTTTCTGATCTACTACTTTTAGGCTCTCTCTTTGCTTAGAGGACCTCTTTCAATATTTCCTGTAGAGCTGGTTTGGTGTTTGCAAATCTTTCAGGTTTCGTTTGTCCTGGAAGCTTTTTATCTCTCCTTCTATTTTCAATGATAGCCTAGCTGGATATGGTATTCTTGGCTGCAGGTTTTCTCGTTTATTGCTCTGAATATATCATGCCAGCTCTTTCTGACCTGCCAGGTCACTGTGGATAAGTCTGCTGCCAATCTAATATTTTTACCATTGTATGTTACAGACTTCTTTTCCTGGTCTGCTTTCAGGATTTTCTCTTTGTCACTAAGACTTGTAAATTTTACTATTAGGTGACAGGGTGTGGGCCCATTCTTGTTGATTTTGAGGGGGATTTTCTGAACCTCCTGGGTTTTGATGCTTGTTCCCTTTGCCATATTAGGGAAATTCTCTCCAATAATTCTCTCCAATAGACCTTCTGCTCCCCTCTCTCTGTCTTCTTCTTCTGGAATCCCAATTATTCTAATGTTGTTTCATCTTATGGTGTCACTTATCTCTCGAATTCTCCCCTTGTGGTCCAGTAGCTGTTTGTCCCTCTATTGCTCGGCTTCTTTATTCTCTGTCATTTGGTCTTCTAGATCACTAATTCTTTCGTCTGCCTCATTGATCCTAGCAGTGAGATCCTCCATTTTTGATTGCACCTCATTAATAGCTTTTTTGATTTCAACTTGGTTAGATTTTAGTTCTTTAATTTCTCCAGAAAGGGCTTTTATATCTCCAGAAGGGTTTCTCTAATATCTTCCATGCCTTTTTCGAGCCCGGCTAGAACGTTCAGAATCGTCATTCTGAACTCTTGATCTGACATATTACTGATGTCTGTGTTGATTAGGTCCCTAGCCTTTGGTACTGCCTCTTGTTCTTTTGTTTGTGGTGATTTTTTCTGCCTTGTCATTTTGTCCAGATAAGAGGATATGAAGGATGAAATAAAATACTAAAAGGGTGGCAAAGACCCCAGAGAAATGCGCTGTAACCAAATCAGAAGAGACTACAAATTGTGGGGGGGGGGCAAAGGGGATAAAAAGAGGTTCAGGAAAAAAAAAGAAAAAATTTAAAAAATAAAACAAATAAAGAAAAAATATAAAAAAGAAAGAAATATATATATATATATATTTAGATAAACTAGTCAAAAAACGTTAAAAAAGAAAAGGGTAAAAGTTTTAAAAAAATTATCAGAAGAAGAAAAAAGAAAGAAAAAAAATTGAAAAAAGAAAAAAAAATTGAATTAACAACAAGACTAAAGAATCATCGTGAGAAAGCCATGAGTTCCATGCTTTGCTTTCTCCTCCTCTGGAATTCCGCTGCTGTCTTAGGAATTGAACCTGCTTTCCTTGATAGATGAACTTTGTCCTGCCTGGATATTTTGTTGATCTTCTGGGGGAGGGGCCTGTTGTAGTGACTCTCAAGTGTCTTTGCCCCAGGCGGAAGTGAACCACCCTTATTGGGGACAGGACTAAGTAATCTGCTCGGGTTCGCTTTTGGGAGCTTCTTTTCTCTGAACGCATTCCGTAGTGTTCCAGAGGACGGGAATGAAAGTGGCACCCTCTAGTCTCTGGCCCGGAGGAGCCAAGAGCCCGGGGCCCCACTCCTCAGTGTGCCCCCCGAGGACAGCACCCAATCACTCCCGTATCCCCAGTCTCCAACCGCTTCGAGCTCACCCAGCCCCCGACCAATTCAACGTATCCCCAAGCTGTGAGTTCAGTCTGTCCTCGGCTCTGTCTCTGTAGCCAGCTTCTCTGTTGTAATACCTTCAAGCTCTGTGACACTCTGACACCCCCGATCCTTCTGTGACCCTGTGGGACCTGGGGCCACGCTGACCCTGCATGGGCTTCACCCCGGTTTAGCCTCTGGAGCAATGTCCCTCAGTGGAACAGACTTTTAAAAGTCCTGATTTTGGGGCACCTGGATGACTCAGTGGTTTAAGCCGCTGCCTTTGGCTCAGGTCATGATCTCAGGGTCCTGGGATCGAGTCCCGCATTGGGCTCTCTGCTCGGCAGGGAGTCTGCTTCCCTCTCACTCTCTCTGCTTGCCTCTCTGCCTACTTGTGATCTCTCTCTGTCAAATAAATAAATAAAATCTTTAAAAAAAAAAGTCCTGATTTTGTGCTCTGTTGCTCCGCGGCTTGCTGGGAGCCAGCCCCTCCCCCGCGGTCTATCTTCCCGTTGTTTTAGATTCACTTCTCTGCCAGTCCTACCTTTCAGAAAGTGGTTGATTTTCTGTTTCTAGAATTGCTGTTCTTCTTCTCTTCGCTCTCCTGTTGGATTTGTAGGTGTTTGCAATGTTTAGATAAGCTATCAAGCTGATCATCTGCTACCTGATGTAGTCTCAGCCTGCTGCTTCTCCACCATCTTGACTCCTCCCCTCCCCCGGAGGTGATTTTTTTTTTTCCGGAGGTGATTTTTAATTAATGCCTAGAAATATAACACACAGATATTCATGAGTACCTTGCTGCACCATTATTGATGAAGGACAAGCCCAAATTTTATGATAATCTGAATCTTATTTTTTTCTGAAAAAATATTATTTTTTCTGAAAAAATGCCTATAGTTATATATATATAAAGGCAAAAAATGCCTATAGTTATATATATATAACTATATATAGTTATATAGATAGATAGATAGATATAGTTATATATAGTTATATATAGTTATATATATAGGCATATAGTTATATATATATAACTATATATATATAGTTATATATATATAACTATAGGCATTTTTTTGTGTAGAACAGGGAAATATCTGTTCTACATAATTTCCTAAAATCAGAAATTTCCTGAGTTATATATATATTAATTTTAATTTGTAATGATCCTCTTTTGCCACTCCTTATTCGTGTTTTGAGGTGACTCAAGATGAAATCCCAGGGTAAGTTCAGTATGAGAGTTAATCTCTAGAGTTATGAACCATGTGATTAGAAGGTTACAGGATTAGAACTATGTGCCCAAACCTATAGTCTCTGGGGACAGAGGAGAGCTGATGATTTTCAGTCATCAGTGGTTAATAATTTTTAACAAAATTGTCAATAATTCTGAAACAAGGAGGCTAAGAGGGTTTCTAGGATGGTGACCATACTGATATGTTATGATGTTGCTGCAAACAGAGACTACCCTCATATTGAAAGTACTTCAATCTTTAGATGTATGATGCATAATATAGTATAAAATCACTGTCCCTTCTTTACAAAGGACAGCACATCAACCCTATCCATTGACACTAGATCTAGAGGCTTACAGTGGTATTATTATTTGTTACCAACTCTACTGTCTCCCTCAAAGTGGAAAGAAGAAACCCCAACCTTTGTGGCATTCATTCCACTTTCTAGCAGATGTTCTAGCCTAGGAAGCAATAGTGAAGTGAAAGGGGTTCGATATCCCTTCTCAGGTAGAACAAAAGCATCAAAATTCTCAAGAGGTGTGCCTGCCACCTCTTTAAACCACAGGAAACATCAGCAGTATTCTTGATGTGATGGCATTTTGAAGCTGAGGAGGACGTTAGTAATGGATTTCTGGGTTGGTAGCATTCTTTCCTCATTTTGTAGGGATTGACTATAGGGTCAACTTTCTCAGTCCCAAAGAATTCCCTTGTGGGCTGTCTGCTAAGATAGTTTACACAGTAGGATCTAAAGAAGTACTTCATCTTCTTCTATAATAATGCCTGGCCTCAATGTGATGAAAAATGGGCCATTATTGGTCTTTGAATGGAAATTCTGTATATAAATTAGACCATTATTGTAGGTCAGGGAAAATGGACCAAAATCCCATATGGTCAGGGTGTTATGGTCCAGTACTAAAACACCGATCTGTCCATCCTTCTTTTTTTTTAAAAAGATTTATTTATTTTACAGATAGAGATTATAAGTAGGCAGAGAGGCAGGCAGAGAGAGAGAGAGGAGGAAGCAGGCTCCCAGCCAAGCAGAGAGCCCGATGCGGGGCTCGATCCCAGGACCCTGGGATCATGACCTGAGCTGAAGGCAGAGGCTTTAACCCGCTGAGCCACCCAGGCGCCCCTGTCCATCCTTCTTTAGGCAGCCTTAGGACACCCCATTCTTACCCACTAACCCTCAATTCACCATCAAATCAGCTGCATCAACCCTTCTACTGTTAATCCAACAAGTCACCTGTGATCTGTCATGTTTCTTTTGTGCCTCTACCCTGTCTATCTTGTAAACTGGTTGCTGCCAGGATCCTATATGTTCCTCCCTCTCCTTTCCTAAGTCACTCATCTCCTCTTTGTTTGCGTCTTCTTTTGTGTGTCAGATATGGAATACATCCTAACAGAACTGGATGAAGGTTGCCTGAATCTTGTATATAAAGTTTTCTCCCTCATTCACTTCCAGTGTTATTGCTATTATAATTTGAGTCAGTTATCTGGTTAATCTACCTTAGGACAGGGACTTTAAGTAATATTACCAAGCAGTTGCTGAAACTTCTTTTGTTTCAGGGAGGTTCCTTTTCTTCTCTATCCTAAGGTGGCTTGCCTATTTTACTTTTTGTTGGTGCATAGAATATGTGTGTCTGTTCCTCTGACTGAGCTGTGGAGCTTTCAGACTGGGAGTCTTCTTTCTTTGTCCTCTGGACTTTTATACCCTTCCAGCCTTGCTGTTGTTGGCACTTCACCTCTTTTTCCTCGACCTTCCTTGTTCTGTTTCTACACCATAGTGTAGTGCAGCTTACATAACTGGCTCACATGCCATCTTCCATTCCTCCAGTTCTATTGTCTGCTTCTTGTTCTAATCTTGTGATAAAGGAGCAAAGAGCACCCCAAACTATTGGGACACCACCTTATGGGGATCAAATGGAGTACACCACTAATCAACATGCAGTATCCCAAGGGTTCCTGTAGACATAAACTGACAAATCACTTTCCCACAGGTTCCCAGATAAAAATTGATAGTGGGAAACAAATTATTTGATGTTTAAGTGGACCCACGTGCAACATATTTGTCTGTAAACTAATTTGTTAATTTAATTAAGGTAGACATGTCTTTAGAGTTATCAGCACTAAATATAAGATTTTTGTTCTACCAATTTTTAATGAAAGTCAGATAAGTTCATGGGAATTTCTGTTGTGTTTTGTCGTCAAAAAGATGACTTAAAAGGATGGCTACTTTTGTCTCTCTCAAACTTTTCATGGATAATAGTTAAAATATACATATGTTAAATAAATGAAAATATTTATATACAAAACTTTAATACGTTTCAAAATCTTTGCTATCCTAAACCTTTGAACGTTTTCTAAGTTAATGATAAGTTGTATTGTATTGTATTCATTGAATAGTAAAGTCTATTCCAAATTAAAAAAAAAAAGTAAAACATTGATAACTGAAGATAGTTTTGTGCTTTTTGGCTTCAAAGTGTGGGGAAATTGAAAATACTTGCTTTTGCCTGTAAACACTTTTTATGCTTTTTTTTCTGAAAGACAGTACTAGGGAAAAACATAAGTTTTTAGAATTATAAAATATATTGATGAATTTTAGATCTAAAGAATTCTGGTATAAGTGACAGTTCAGAATTTATTACTGAATTTTTACTAGAGATTAAAGTTTCTAGAAGTTTAAATTCTTCTAAATGTGATTAAGACTGATGAAAACAAGCAAAGCCATTATATATTCAAGAAAATATTTTTAATAAGAAATATATGAAGAATGGGAATACATATTGTTAATGGGGGAAAGTAATTTTTTCTTTAAAAGAGACTGGTTGTTTGGTAAGAAAAGGCTTAGGATAAATTCTGAAGAAGAGACTTGTAGGAAGTTTGTGAAATGGAAGTCTACAAAATACTTTTTATGTGATCAGGTTTATGGTTGAAATGAATGGATTTTGAAGTACATTGGTATAAGATGAAAATTCTGTTCTACTCTTTGTTAAAAAGACAGAGTTTCTCTTCTTTTCTTTTTTGTCTTCTTTTATTAAGAGAATGTAAAAAAAAAGTTTTTCCTTTCTCTTTTTTTCTGCCTGGAAAACCAGGTGCTTTTGATTGTTTGGTTGCTTTATTTGTATGTTTGTTTGTTTGATTTTTTGTTTGTTTGTTGTTATTGTTGCATTTTATTTTGTTTTATTTCCTTTATTTAGTTAAAAACCCACAACTTATATTTTTCTTAAGATCAGGTCTTCATTACTTAAGAAAATTAAAGCTTCTCAGAGCCCCTCAGGGGTCAGTTGTAGAGCATTCAATCTTGAACTTAGGGTTTTAAATTCAAGCTCCACATTGGCTATGGAGCCTAAATTAATTAATTAATTATTTAATTAATTAAATTTCAACGTTGAAGGAGCTATGTATTGCAGAAAAATAAACAATTTACTGTAGAATCCCTTATTGTCACCTTGGTTAAACATAAATATTAGATTTATAATGATCTAACATATTTTAGGCATCTTCTTTAAACTTTCTAGGATATTTTGAAAAGATTTTATTTATATATTTCACAGAGACAAAAAAGGAGAGAGAGAGAGAGCACAAGCAGGTGGAGAAACAGGCAGAGAGAGGAAGAAGCAGGCTCCCTTCTGAGCAGGGATTCTGATGTAGGCTCAGTAGAGGGCTAGATTCTAGGACGTCCAGACCCCAGGACCCCAGTACCATGATCAGAGCTGAAAGCAGATGATTAACAAACTGAACCACCCAGGTGCCCCAAACTTTCTGATATTTTTAAACAAACTCTAAAAGAGATAAATGGTAGATGAAGTTCTTTTTACTCATCATGCTTAGTTGGCATGTGAAGATCCTTGAGCAGCATTGTCATAACAATAATGCTAAGCCTTAAGTTGTATTGTACAGGTAAATGCTGTAACTATTCTAGAAAATATATGAAATTCATGATATTACAATATGTCCTGGTAAAAAAAGTCTTTAATTGATTATAGAAATGTTTGTTGTGTCACAGAAATAACCACATTTCCTCTTCAACTGAATTATAATAAATTATCATATTAGATCTTTAACCAAATCTATTTTTGAATTATTTTTTATTTACTGTTATTGTACTGATGTTTTTTTCAAAATTGGTTCTGCCTTCAAGGCTATTCATGGAAAGTGTTTTTGACAAATACAGGTGTTTGATATATTTGAAATCATAAAAAAGATCTGGGTAAGAATTTCCAGAACTAATAGAAAAGCTACATTTAAAATAAATCCAAAAATATAGAAATAAATTAATGAAGGAAAATGAGAAAATATTCCATTGTGAAGAAATTGAAGCATTTATCTTTTCTCGCTATCTGAACACTGTAGAATTCAGAAACTCTCAGTGATTATTCTTTCTTCCTAGGCAATTATAATCATTTGCATATGTTCCATGAGAATGTGTTCTCCTAGCAGCAAGACACCACTGGAAACTGGTTATATTGCAAAGGCTTCAGCTGGAATGTCATGTGTGAATGAGGCCTGCATAATCTTCAAATGGATAAGAGAGATTTAAGGAATTAAGGTTGAGGTTTTGAAGCCAATAAAATCCCTTGTAAATTTGGCCTGATATCTTGTTATGGAGTTCCTAGTTGTCTGACCAGGTGTGTAAAGAATTGCACTTCCTGGCAGATGCAGGAAGTACTGGAGACCTCTAGAGGAATACAACTTCTATAGGTATTTCCAGCAAGTCTAATGTAAAATATTTGGCTTGGCTCTGGCCCCCAAAATTTCAATCTAGAGAATCCTCATGAAAAATTCCAAACAAAGCAGGCTTTAAAGAAGCCATATAAAGAATCAGTGTTCTTGCTGAGCTTACATAAATAATTAGGCTAACTTTGTTAAAAACTGGATTTGCTTTACAAACAAATTAGTCCTGATTTGGCTATCTCCAGAAATGATGGTAAATTTAAAGAGGAAAAAAAAGGTGTTTCAATAAAGTATCTCTTTAGATGTTAGATTCTAGTTTTGATTATCTTTCAATGTTTGTTATTTGCCTGAGCTAGACAACCAGGCTAACTTCAGAGAGATTGCCATAATAGCTCACATAGAGACCATGTTCTTGTTTGTTACTCCGTGGATATAATAAAAGGTACCCAATGGGCATATGAATATTTAAACATCTGGGCAATGGGATGGATTTCACATTTGTGTAAGTCAGCTGTCTCCTTGATTGATTCTACATGCCTGGGTAACAAAATTGTGCCTTAAAAGTCAGAGTGTACCCCATTCAATGAGGTTAAATATGGACTTGTAGAAATAATGACCTTTCATATAATAGCACTCGAAAATGTACTTGGGAATGCTCTTATCTTCTGGGACAATTCATCTCCTACTTTTCAGTGAGTCTTCATAATTAAGATACAGTTACATATGGACATCAGGTTTCATGATAGTTTTATCTCTTAGCCATATTTGTCCTGGGAGACATATCTATTGACATAAATTACAAGTAGATACTTTAGCCAAGTACATAGTGGCCACCTTAAATCAGGCCCAATATGAAAACACCCCAATACTAGTGCATACAGGGATATTTCTATCACTAAAAAAGAATGTTTCTTACTGTCTTATGCTAAAGGTTACATGGACTCTCCAGGCCATGGGAGACCTTTCTCTTATCCTCAAATTATCACAATTTTAACTGCATATGCCAACCAACAAATTGGCTCTGATGACAAATTTCCCAACTACATATTCCTTCTTATGAATAAACTCAGGAAGGATTATGTCAAGTATGGAGTGGATATATGTGACTTACTCCAACAATAAGAAATTTAAGCCAAGGGCCCTTTTATGCAGTGAACAGCAAAAACATATACTTGATTCATGATCCAATAGCACTTGCCAAATGGGATGACTCACAGCAGAAACCTGTGACCATACCATTAATTTACAGGGAAAGGATTGGCTTGCTACTTACTGGACAAGACCATCACACATCAGATGGCTAGCATCCAATGGAACATAGTGATTATGTGGGGCAAAATTTTGACCCTGGCTTCCACTAGGCTGGGCCAAAGAGGTACTATAGGTTATGCTTGGATGAAAGGTTGTAGCACTAAGACTATCACAAGTCCAGCTATTCTTCCATATCTAAAACAATGTTGGGCAACATTCATTTTTTTAATATTTCAGAGAGAAATCACAACTAGGCAGAGAGGCAGGCAAAGAGATATGAGGAAGCAGGCTCCCTGCAGAGCAGAGAGCCCGATGTGGGGCTCGATCCCAGGTCCCTGAGATCATGACCTGAGCTGAAGGCAAAGGCTTTAACCCACTGAGCCACCCAGGCACCCCAACATTCATGTTTCATTAGTATGACCATCTGACACCTATTTTTCTTCCATCAGTAGGTTTAGAAGATGCCATACAGCACATGGACACCCTTGGTAAATACACGATTCAAGTGTTATATGACTCTCAAAGCAGCATAATATTTTAAAATTCTAATGTAACTCAAATGCATAAACCAATTCCACAATTGGTAGAATGGCACTAGATGTCTTAAAAGAAGCACAAGGAGTATGTGCCATTAATAAAGCAGAATATTGCATCTATGCTCCATTTTAAAAATAAAAGATATCAGATTTACTTACTGATATAAATACCCAAATAACTGTTGTTAAATATCCTACATTGTCATTTAATGATTGATTAAGTTCCTGGTCGGGAGGTGGACTATGATCCACACAAAAAAGTCTCCAATTACACATTTTTAAAAAGATTTATTGTTTATTTTAAATAGAGAAAATGTGTCCATGAATGGGAGGAGGGATAGAGGGAGAGGGAGACAGTTAATCCTCAAGCAGACGCCCTGCTGAGAAACAAGTCTGACACAGGGTTGGGTCCATGGACCCTGCAATTATCACTTCAGCTAAAGTCAAGTCAGTTTCTTAATCAAATGAGCCACCCAAGGGCCCCTGCTTTCTGTGATTTTTCTTATTTTTATTTTAATATTAATTCTAGGGGGCACCTGGGTGGCTCAATATGTTAAAGCCTCTGCCTTCAGCTCAGGTCATGGTCCTGGGGTCAAGTCCCGCATTGGGCTCCTTGCTCAGTGGGGAGCCTGCTTCTCTCTCTGCCTCTGCCTGCCTTTCTGCCTGCTTGTGCTCTCTCTCTCTCTCTGACAAATAAATAAATAAATAAAATTTAATATTAATTCTAATATGCTGTCTCACTTTGTTGTCTCTTATTGTTGAGATACACATAAATAGTTCCTGACCCTTTCACCAAGTTGACAGATTGTCGTTACTACTTGAAATGAATTCACCTTGATATCCACTCTGGACTCTACAACAATGGCCTTCTGTAATTGTTACTTGTACTGAGAGATTGTGACCAGTTTCAGTCAATAAGGAGGGACATTTCTATAATCCCTGTTTGGTTGAGCAAGTCACAGAAGATGAGCCCTTTACCCTTCAACAACCTTAAAGATTTCAGGACTAAAAATTGTTCTGAAAGGAACTGATGAGAGAATTAGAAAAATGTTCACTCTTAGACCAGAAATCTCTCCTATAGCTTTCGTATTATTATTTTTTTAAATTTTGTTTATTTGTTTGAGAAAGAGGATAAGAGCTACCGAGGATCAGAGAAAGAAGAATGTTTACCAAGCAAGGAGCCTGACTTAAGGCTTTATCCTAGGACTCCACAATAACTACCTGAGCTGAAGGCAGATGCTTAACCAAACAAGCACCCAGGCATCCTAAAATTGCGTGATTTTAAAAAGGATCAAATACATATTGTGCAGGGGTGCCTGGGTGGCTCAGTGGGTTAAAGCCTCTGCTTTCGTCTCCGGTCATGGTCCCAGGGTCCTGGGATCGAGCCCCACATAGGGCTCTCTGCTCAGCGAGGAGCCTGCTTCCCTCTCTCTCTCTGTCTGCGTCTCTGCCTACTTGTGGTATCTGTCTGTCAAATAAATAAAATATTTAAAAAATACATATTGTGCAAGTTCTTAAGGGATCTCAAGATTGCCTGCATTTTCACAATAATTAATATTGCACTGAATTATATAATCACCAGAGAAATCTTGCAAAAGTAGTTTCATAAGTACAAATTTCAAGAAAATATTTCTGGTCTAATACACCCTGCACATCCCCTCCCCTTTGAGCACTAAGCATATAGCAATCAGCTTCATACAGCAAGAGTCCCCCTCTTTCGCCTCATGGATCCTGTCCTCATGCTCCTTATATAAACTTATAGGTTGTATCATTAATGTCTCAAGAATTCTATTGTTTTAAAGATTTGCTTATGTATTTAGGGAGAGAGGGAGAGAGAGCATGTTGGGCAGGGGCAAATGGAGAGAATATTCAAGCAGATTCCCCACTGAACCCAGAGCCTTACACAGGGCTTTATCTCACAACCCATGACTCTTGCTGAAACCAAGAGCTGGAAGCTCCACCAACTGAGTCACCTATGTGCCCCAGGGATTCTTTCTTGACTGTTGTGCTCAATAATCTTGAAACATTCATAAGAGTGCTTTATCAAGCCCACTAAGAAAAACTGCATGTCATTTCACCTTTATTTTCAAATAAAGAAACTTCATAGTTGGCAACATTAATAAGTTATAGACAGCATTGTAATAAGTTCTAACAATATTGTATTGTGCACTTAAAAATTAAGGTGTAACTCACACTGTGTACAACACATACATTTAAAAAGAAAAAAAAAGAAAGTAAAAAACAGTAAAATATTAAACTTTCCTATTAGGAAGTATCTTGCTGGAAAGATCTGTATTCTAGAAACCATAGAAAACTTATGAAAAAAAATTGAGGAAGACACAGAAAAGGGGGGAAAACATTCAATGCATGTGGATTGGAAGAACAAATATTGTTAAAATGTCTTTGCTACCCAAAACAATCAAAACTTCTTTTGCAATCTTTATCAAAATAACATCAGAATTTTTCATAGGGCTGGAACAAACAGCCCCCAAATTTCTATGGAACCAGAAAAGACCTTGGAAAGCCAAAGAAATGTTGAGAAAGGAGACCGAAGCTGGAGACAGCACAATTCCAGACTCCAAGCTGTATTACAAAGTTATAGTCATCAAGACAGTATAGTCCTGCTACAGATGCAGACATATAAATCAAAAAAACAGAATAGAGAACACAGAAATGGACTCTCAACATTATGGTCAACTAATCTTTGACAAAGCAGGAAAGAATACAAATAAGAAAAAGGCAATAGGGGCTCCTGGGTGGCTCAGTTGGATAAAAAGCTGTCTTTGGCTCAGGTCATGATCCCAGGGTCCTGGAATGGAGTCCTGCGTTAGGCTCCCTGTTCAGTAACAAGCCTGCTTCTCCCTCTCTCTCTGCCTAATTGTGCTCTCTATCTCACTGTCAAAAAACAAAACAAAACAAACAAAAAAACTTAAAAAATAAAAGATAAACAAAATAAAGACAGTCTTTTCAACAAATACTATTGAGAAAATTTGACAGCAATTTACAGAAGGAAACTGGATAACTTTCCTATACCATAAACACATATAAACTCAAAAATTTATGAAACACCTAAATGTGAGACAGGAATCCATATAATCCTAGGGGGAAAACAGAGGCAGCACCCTCTTCAACCTCAGCTGAAGCAACTTCTTGCTAGACATGTCTCCAAAGGCAAGAGAAGAAAATTTAAAAATGAAATTTTTGGGTCTTCATCACGATAAAAAGCTTTTGCATAGTAAAAGAAACAGTCAGCAAACTAAAAGGTAACCTATAGAATGGGAGAAGATACATGAAATGACATAACAGATAAAGGGCTAGTATCCAAAATCTATAAATAACAATCAAACTACACACACACACACACACACACACACACACACACACACACACACACAATCCAGTCAAGAAATGGAAATACCTGAACAGACATTGATCTAAGAAGAAGACATTCAAATGGTCAACAGACATGGAAAAATGCTCACATCAGAGAAAAAGAAATCAAAAGCAAAATAAGATACTGCCTCCCACTAGTCAGAATGGCTAAAATTAAGAAAACAGGAAAAAAACAGATAAGGTGAGGATGTGGAGAAAGGGAAACTTTCTATCCCTATTGGTAGGAAGACAAACTGGTACAGCTACTCTGGAAAAGAGCAAGGAAGAGTATGGACGCTCTTCAAAAATTTAAACATAGGGGTGCCTGGGTGGCTCAGTGGGTTAAAGCCTCTGTCTTCAGCTCAGGTCATGATCCCAGGGTCCTAGGATTGAGCCCCACCTCGGGCTCTCTGCCCAGCAGCGAGCCTGCGTACTTTTCTCTCTCTTTGTCTGCCTCTCTGCCTAGGTGTGATCTATGTCTGTCAAATAAAAAAAGTTAAAAATATAGTCTCCCTACCCCCAGCAATTGCACTATTGGATACTGGTACACAGGTAAAAACACAGTGATCTAAAGGGACACTGGTTCCCCAATGTTTATAACAGCAATGTCCACAATAGCCAAACATTGGGAAGAGCCCAGATGTCCATCGACTGATGAATGGGATAAATATATCTACATATCTATCTATATCTATAGCTATAGAAATATACATATATGCGTGTGTGTGTAATGGAATATTACTCAGGCATCAAAAAAATGGAATCTTGTCATTTGCCACAATGTGGGTGAAGCTAGAGTGTATTAGAGTGTATTATACTAAGCAAATAAGTCCAAAAGCAAAAGACAAATACCATATGATTCCTCTCATATGTGGAATTTAAGAAACAACACAGATGAACATAGGGGAAATAAAGGAAAAATAAAATAAGATAAAAACAGAGATGGAGGCAAACCATAACAGATTCTTAAGTGTGGAGAACATATTAAGGTTTTTGGATGGGAGGTGAGTGGGGGATGGGGAACTGGGTGATGGATATTAAGGAGGTACTTGATGTAATTAGCCCTAAGTGTTATATGTAACTGATGAATCATTAAATTCTACCCTTGAAACTAATAATACAGTATATGTTAACTAAATTGAATTTAAATAAAGAATTAAGAAAATGATAAAAAAAAATTGCAACAGCACCATAGGAAGAAACTTATTAAGAGCATAGATATGATTTATAAGATAACAAATTTTTGATCTTGATGAAGTCCCAAAAGTTCATTTTCGCTTTTGTTTCCTTGGCCTTTGGAGACATATCTTGAAAGAAGTTGTTGTGGCTGATATCCAAGAGGTTACTGCCTATGTTCTCCTCTCGGATTCTGATAGATTCTTGTCTCACGTTGAGGTCTTTTATCTATTTTGAGTTTATCTTTGTGTACAGTGTAAGAGAATTGTCGAGATTCAAAAGCTTCTGCACAGCAAAGGAAACAGTCAACAAAACAAAAAGGGAACCCACGGAATGGGAGAAGATATTTGCAAATGACAGAACAGACAAAAGGTTGATATCCAGGATCTATAAAGAACTCCTCAAACTCAACACACACAAAACAGATAATCATATCAAAAAAATGGGCAGAAGATATGAACAGACACTTCTCCAACGAAGACATACAAATGGCTATCAGACACATGAAAACAATGTTCATCATCACTAGCCATCAGGGAGATTCAAATTAAAACCACATTGAGATACCACCTGACACCAGTTAGAATGGCCAAAATTAGCAAGACAGGAAACAACGTGTGTTGGAGAGGATGTGGAGAAAGGGGAACCTTCTTACACTGTTGGTGGGAATGCAAGTTAGTGCAGCCACTTTGGAGAACAGTGTGGAGATTCCTGAAGAAATTAAGAATAGAGCTTCCCTATGACCCTGCAATTGCACTGCTGGGTATTTACCCCAAAGATACAGATGTAGTAAAAAGAAGGGTCATCTGTACCCCAATGTTTATTGCAGCAATGGCTACGGTCACCAAACCAAGATGCCCTTCAACGGATGAATGGATAAGGAAGATGTGGTCCATATACACAATGGAGTATTATGCCTCCATCAGAAAGGATGAATACCCAACTTTTGTAGCAACATGGACGGGACTGGAAGAGATTATGCTGAGCGAAATAAGTCAAGCAGAGAGAGTCAAGTATCATATGATCTCACTTATTTGTGGAGCATGACAAATAACATGGAGGACATGGGGAGATGGAGAGGAGAGGGAGTTGAGGGAAACTGGAAAGGGAGATGAACCATGAGAGACTATGGACTCTGAAAAACAACCAGAGGGTTTTGAAGGGGGGGGGGTTGGGAGGTTGAGGAACCAGGTGGTGGGTAATAGGGAGGGCACGTACTGCATGGAGCACTGGGTGTGATGCCAAAACAATGAACACTGTTATGCTGTAAATAAACAAATAAAAAAAAAATAAAATTAAAATAAAAAAATTTTAAAAAATTGAAAAAAGATAACAAATTTTTAAGATAAGTTTTATGATAAGTTTAAGTAAGTTTTTTTTCTCATTTTATTTATTTTTTCAGCGTAACAGTATTCATTCTTTTTGCACAACACCCAGTGCTCCATGCAAAACGTGCCCTCCCCATTACCCACCACCTGTTCCCCCAACCTCCCACCCCTGACCCTTCAAAACCCTCAGGTTGCCCCAACCTCCCACCCCTGACCCTTCAAAACCCTCAGGTTGTTTTTCAGACTCCATAGTCTCTTATGATTCGCTTCCCATCCCCAATGTCCATAGCCCGCTCCCCCTCCCCCAATCCCACCTCCCCGCAGCAACCCCCAGTTTGTTTTGTGAGATTAAGAGTCATTTATGGTTTGTCTCCCTCCCAATCCCATCTTGTTTCATGTATTCTTCTCCTATCTCCTACCCCCCATGTTGCTTCTCCATGTCCTCATATCAGGGAGATCATATGATAGTTGTCTTTCTCCGATTGACTTATTTCACTAAGCATGATACGCTCTAGTTCCATCCACGTCGTCGCAAATGGCAAGATTTCATTTCTTTTGATGGCTGCATAGTATTCCATTGTGTATATATACCACATCTTCTTTATCCATTCATCTGTTGATGGACATCTAGGTTCTTTCCATAGTCTGGCTATTGTAGACATTGCTGCTATAAACATTCGGGTACACGTGCCCCTTCGGATCACTATGTTTGTATCTTTAGGGTAAATACCCAGTAGTGCAATTGCTGGGTCATAGGGTAGTTCTATTTTCAACATTTTGTGGAACCTCCATGCTGTTTTCCAGAGTGGTTGCACCAGCTTGCATTCCCACCAACAGTGGAGGAGCGTTCCCCTTTCTCCACATCCTCGCCAGCATCTGTCATTTCCTGACTTGTTCATTTTAGCCATTCTGACTGGTGTGAGGTGATATCTCATTGTGGTTTTGATTTGTATTTCCCTGATGCCGAGTGACGTGGAGCACTTTTTCATGTGTCTGTTGGCCATCTGGATGTCTTCTTTGCAGAAATGTCTGTTCATGTCCTCTGCCCATTTCTTGATTGGATTGTTTGTTCTTTGGGTGTTGAGTTTGCTAAGTTCCTTATAGATTTTGGATACTAGCCCTTTATCTGATATGTCGTTTGCAAATATCTTCTCCCATTCTGTCAGTTGTCTTTTGGTTTTGTTAACTGTTTCCTTTGCTGTGCAAAAGCTTTTGATCTTGATGAAATCCCAACAGTTCATTTTTGCCCTTGCTTCCCTTGCCTTTGCCGTTGTTCCTAGGAAGATGTTGCTACGGCTGAGGTCGAAGAGGTTGCTGCCTGCATTCTCCTCAAGGATTTTGATGGATTCCTTTCTCACATTGAGGTCCTTCATCCATTTGGAGTCTATTTTTGTGTGTGGTGTAAGGAAGTGGTCCAGTTTCATTTTTCTGCATGTGGCCGTCCAATTTTCCCAGCACCATTTATTGAAGAGGCTGTCTTTTTTCCATTGGACATTCTTTCCTGCTTTGTCGAAGATTAGTTGACCATAGAGTTGAGAGTCGATTTCTGGGCTCTCTATTCTGTTCCACTGATCTATGTGTCTGTTTTTGTGCCAGTACCATGCTGTCTTGATGATGACAGCTTTGTAATAGAGCTTGAAGTCCGGAATTGTGATGCCACCAACTTTGGCTTTGTTCTTCAATATTCCTTTGGCTTTTCGAGGTCTTTTCTGGTTCCATATAAATTTTAGGATTATTTGTTCCATTTCTTTGAAAAAAAATGGATGGTATTTTGATAGGGATTGCATTAAATGTGTAGATTGCTTTAGGTAGCATAGACATTTTCACAATATTTATTCTTCCAATCCAGGAGCATGGAACATTTTTCCATTTCTTTGTGTCTTCCTCAATTTCTTTCATGAGTACTTTATAATTTTCTGTGTATAGATTCTTAGTCTCTTTGGTTAGGTTTATTCCTAGGTATCTTATAGTTTTGGGTACAATTGTAAATGGGATTGACTCCTTAATTTCTCTTTCTTCAGTCTTGTTGTTGGTGTACAGAAATGCAACTGATTTCTGTGCATTGATTTTATATCCTGACACTTTACTGAATTCCTGAACAAGTTCTAGCAGTTTTGGAGTGGAGTCTTTTGGGTTTTCCACATATAGTATCATATCATCTGCGAAGAGTGATAGTTTGACTTCTTCCTTACCAATTTGGATGCCTTTAATTTCTTTTTGTTGTCTGATTGCTGAGGCTAGGACTTCTAGTACTATGTTGAATAGCAGTGGTGATAATGGACATCCCTGCCGTGTTCCTGACCTTAACGGAAAAGCTTTCAGTTTTTCTCCATTGAGAATGATATTTGCGGTGGGTTTTTCATAGATGGCTTTGATAATATTGAGGTATGTGCCCTCTATCCCTACACTTTGAAGAGTTTTGATCAGGAAGGGATGCTGTACTTTGTCAAATGCTTTTTCAGCATCTATGGAGAGTATCATATGGTTCTTGTTCTTTCTTTTATTAATGTGTTCTATCACATTGATTGATTTGCGGATGTTGAACCAACCCTGCAGCCCTGGAATAAATCCCACTTGATCGTGGTGAATAATCCTTTTAATTTACTGTTGAATCCTATTGGCTAGTATTTTGGCGAGAATTTTTGCGTCTGTGTTCGTCAAGGATATTGGTCTGTAGTTCTCTTTTTTGGTGGGATCCTTGTCTGGTTTGGGGATCAAGGTGATGCTGGCCTCATAAAATGAGTTTGGAAGTTTTCCTTCCATTTCTATTTTTTGGAACAGTTTCAGGAGAATAGGAATGAGTTCTTCTTTAAATGTTTGGTAGAATTCCCCTGGGAAGCCGTCTGGCCCTGGGCTTTTGTTTGTTTGGAGATTTTTGATGACTGTTTCAATCTCCTTACTGGTTATGGGCCTGTTCAGGTTTTCTATTTCTTCCTGGTTCAGTTGTGGTAGTTTATATGTCTCTAGGAATGCATCCATTTCTTCCAGATTGTCCAATTTGTTGGCGTAAAGTTGCTCATAGTATGTTCTTATAATTGTCTGTATTTCTTTGGTGTTAGTTGTGATCTCTCCTCTTTCATTCATGATTTTATTGATTTGGGTCCTTTCTCTTTTCTTTTTGATGAGTCTGGCCAGCGGTTTATCAATCTTATTGATTCTTTCAAAGAACCAGCTCCTAGTTTCATTGATTTTTTCTATTGTTTTTTTTTTTTGTTTCTATTTCATTGATTTCTGCTCTGATCTTTATGATTTCTCTTCTCCTGCTGGGTTTAGGGTTTCTTTCTTGTTCTTTCTCCAGCTCCTTTACGTGTAGGGTTAGGTTGTGTACTTGAGACCTTTCTTGTTTCTTGAGAAAGGCTTGTACCGCTATATATTTTCCTCTCAGGACTGCCTTTGCTGTGTCCCACAGATTTTGAACTGTTGTGTTTTCCTTATCATTTGTTTCCATGAATTTTTTCAATTCTTCTTTAATTTCCTGGTTAACCCATTCATTCTTTAGAAGGATGCTGTTTAGTCTCCATGTTTTGGGTTCTTTCCAGCTTTCCTCTTGTGATTGAGTTCTAGCTTCAGAGCATTGTGGTCTGAAAATATGCAGGGAATAATCCTAATCTTTTGATACCGGTTGAGACCTGATTTGTGACCCAGGATGTGATCTATTCTGGAGAAGGTTCCATGCGCACTAGAGAAGAATGTGTATTCTGTTGCTTTGGGATGAAATGTTCTGAATATATCTGTGATGTCCATCTGGTCCAGTGTGTCATTTAAGGCCTTTATTTCCTTGTTGATCTTTTGCTTGGATGATCTGTCCATTTCAGTGAGGGGAGTGTTCAAGTCCCCTACTATTATTGTATTATTATTGATGTGTTTCTTTGATTTTGTTATTAATTGGTTGATATAGTTGGCTGCTCCCACGTTAGGGGCATAGATATTTAAAATGGTTAGATCTTCTTGTTGGACAGATCCTTTGAGTAGGATATAGTGTCCTTCCTCATCTCTTATTATAGTCTTTGGCTTAAAATCTAATTGATCTGATATAAGGATTGCCACCCCAGCTTTCTTCTGATGCCCATTAGCATGGTAAATTGTTTTCCACCCCCTCACTTTCAATCTGGAGGTGTCTTCGCGTCTAAAATGAGTTTCTTGTAGGCAACATACTGATGGGTTTTGTTTTTTTATCCATTCTGATACCCTGTGTCTTTTGATTGGGGCATTTAGCCCATTAACATTCAGGGTAACTATTGAGAGATATGAATTTAGTGCCATTATTAGCCTGTAAGGTGACTGTTACTGTATATTGTCTCTGTACCTTTCTGATCTACTACTTTTAGGCTCTCTCTTTGCTTAGAGGACCCCTTTCAATATTTCCTGTAGAGCTGGTTTGGTGTTTGCAAATTCTTTCAGTTTTTGTTTGTCCTGGAAGCTTTTTATCTCTCCTTCTATTTTCAATGATAGCCTAGCTGGATAGAGTATTCTTGGCTGCATGTTTTTCTCGTTGAGTGCTCTGAATATATCATGCCAGCTCTTTCTGGCCTGCCAGGTCTCTGTGGATAAGTCTACCGCCAATCTAATATTTTTACCATTGTATGTTACAGACTTCTTTTCTCGGGCTGCTTTCAGGATTTTCTCTTTGTCACTAAGACTTGTCAATTTTACTATTAGGTGACGGGGTGTGGACCTATTCTTGTTGACTTTGAGGGGGGTTCTCTGCATCTCCTGGATTTTGATGCTTGTTCCCTTTGCCATATTAGGGAAATTCTCTCCAATGATTCTCTCCAATAGACCTTCTGCTCCCCTCTCTGTTTCTTCTTCTTCTGGAATCCCAATTATTCTAATGTTGTTTCGTCTTATGGTGTCACTTATCTCTCGAATTCTCCCCTCATGGTCCAGTAGCTGTTTGTCCCTCTTTTGCTCAGCTTCCTTATTCTCTGTCATTTGGTCTTCTATATCACTAATTCTTTCTTCTGCCTCATTGATCCTAGCAGTGAGAGCGTCCATTTTTGATTGCACCTCATTAATAGCTTTTTTGATTTCAACGTGGTTAGATTTTAGTTCTTTAATTTCTCCAGAAAGGGCTTTAATATCTCCAGAGAGGGTTTCTCTAATATCTTCCATGCCTTTTTCGAGCCCGTCTAGAATGTTCAGAATCGTCATTCTGAACTCTTGATCTGACATATTACCCATGTCTGTGTTGATTAGGTCCCTAGCCTTCGGTACTGTCTCTTGTTCTTTTGTTTGTGGTGATTTTTTCCGCCTTGTCATTTTGTCCAGATAAGAGGATATGAAGGAGCAAATAAACTACTAAAAGTGTGGCAAAGACCCCGGAAAAATGCGCTGTAACCAAATGAGAAGAGACCCCAAATTGTGTGGGGGAGAAAGGGGATAAAACAGCTTCTGAAAAAAAAAGAAAAAAAAGAAAAAAAAAAGAAAGTGAAAAAAAAAAGAAAAAAAAGAAAGAAAAAAATTTAAAAAATAAAACAAATAAAAAAATACAAAAAAGAAAGAAAAAATATATATATTTAGGTGAACTAGTCAAAAAATGTTAAAAAAGAAAAGGGTAAAAGTTTTAAAAAATTTAGCAGAAGAAGAAAAAAGAAAAAAGAAAAAAAAATTGAAAAAAGAAAAAAAAATTGAAAAAAGAAAAAAAAATTGAAGTAGCCGCAAGACTAAAGAATCATGGGGAGAAATCCATGAGTTCCGTGCTTTGCTTTCTCCTCCTCTGGAATTGCTCTGCTGTCTTAGGAATTGAATCTGCTTTCTCCTTGATAGATGAAATTCGTCCTGGCTGGATATTTTGTTGGTCTTCTGGGGGAGGGGCCTGTTGTAGTGACTCTCAAGTGTCTTTGCCCAAGGCGGGATTGCACCGCCCTTACCGGCGGCCGGACTAAGTAATCAGCTCGGGTTCGCTTTTGGGAGCTTCTGTTCCCTGAACGCTTTCCATAGAGTTCCGGAGGAGGGAATGAAAATGGCGGCCTCCCAGTCTCCGGCCCGGAGGAGCCGAGAGCCTGGGGCCCCACTCCTCAGTGCGCCCCCAGAGGACAGCACCCAATCACTCCCGTATCCCCAGCCTCTAGCCGCGCTCGGAGCTCACCCAGCCCGCGACCAGTTCAAGGTAACCCCGAGCTGAGAGTTCAGTCCTCGGCTCTGTCTTGGCAGCCGGCTTCTCCGTTCTAATAGCTGCGAGCTCTCCAACACTCTGACACCCCCGATCCTTCTGTGACCCTGCGGGGCCTGGGGCCACGGTGGCCCCGCGTGGGCTTCACCCCGGTTTAGCCCCTGGAGCAATGTCCCTCAGTGGAACAGACTTTTAAAAGTCCTGATTTTGTGCTCCGTTCCTCCGCCGCTTGCCGGGAGCCGGCCCCTCCCCCCGCGGTCTATCTTCCCGTCGTTTTAGATTCACTTCTCCGCCAGTCCTACCTTTCAGAAAGTGGTTGATTTTCTGTTTCTAGAGTTGCTGTTCTTCTTCTCTTCGCTCTCCCGTTGGATTTGTAGGTGTTTGCAATGTTTAGATAAGCTATTGAGCTGATCTCCTGCTACCTGATGTAGTCTCAGGCTGCTACTTCTCCGCCATCTTGACTCCTCCCCCAAGTTTAAGTAAGTTTTTAATAAGATATTAAGATAATAAGTCTTATCTATAATAAAAAAACTTATTAAGGGCATAGATATATTGATTAATTAATCATTAATTATGGTGGTGATTATTACGTAGGTGTTTCTGTTGTTTGCAAAATTTTACAGTTCACTTTTTCCTCCTACTCCATCATGTCCAGCAAAGTCTGGTAGCAGTTTTCCCAGATGACCACATGCACTGTTGTGATAAGGCTGGACTTTGCCACAAGCTTCTCTTCTTGACCTCCTCAGGTGATGATCTAGAGATATTTAAATGCAGGCACAAATTTATCTGTGCCTATTATTTATGTGCCCCACCTTCACCCCAGTAAAAATGTTTGCTCCTGAGCCTACTTAGTCTTCAGTCTCCCAAAATGCTTGCTGACCCATCTCTTGGCTTATCTTCTGCCTTTATCCAGGTAATCACCTGCACGGAATATGATGGTTTCCCTAGAAAATCTAAGAAAAATAAACTTTGTTTTTCTGAGTGTCCTATGTATCCCCCCCCCGCGCCATTTTGGCTGCACCTGATTGATCATCTTATCAATGAAAACAAAAAACTTAGTTGAGAGGACAGGAAGCAAGATGGTGTCAGAGTAGGGGACCTCATTTTATCTGTTCCCTCAAATTTGGATATCTATGAATCCATTATGAACACAAATGAATTCACCCTGAGATGTAAGAAAATATATCTGGAACTCTACAAGCAGAAAAAACAACTACTTTTTGCAAGGAATAAGGTAAGGAATTGTGAATCTTGGGGAAACATTGGAAGATAAACAGAGGGGAAGGAATCCAACATTAAAAAGCTACCCTAGTGCTATAACATCAGATATAAAATCCTTAGAAATCTGCTCTACTGTGAGACATCCTTTTCTGAAAAGGGCACAGGAGATGAGTAGGGCAGAATTCTAGGTGGCTTCTTGGGGTCTCAAGAGACACAGGAGGAACACGGGTGCCTGATCTGATAAAGTGCCCAAGCAGAGGAGTTAGTAAACCTAAGGTTAGTGAGCCCAGAAAGAAATCTTAGGTCCAATAGCCATAAACCACAAGGTTGTCCAGTAGTGAGATCACTCTTTGCCTGAACACCCTGAAAAAGACTGGAAGGTTCAGGCCATATAACATCCTCTAGGAGAGACAAAACAGCTGCACCCATGACTGGGCAATAGCTTTCAAGGTAGTATTGGACCCAGAAAGGACAGTAGGATGGCACCCAGCTATGACTTGGGAGCAGTGGAACCGGATGCATGTGGGAGACTGCAACCACTTGCAATCACAAAAACACAAAGCAAAGTGTCACTTGTGGGGTCCTGGAGATGCTCCATGGGAGAATTTCAATGGGGGAGAACCATGGAAGTCTGTAGGTTTGGTGTACACAGAAGTTAAGACAGTTGTCCTAAGGATTTATTGAAGAAGGGGGAATGTAATTTTGTGGCTCTCGGCCAGAGATCCTAGCCCAACCATTTTTACTTAGACACGGTAAGCCACCTGGGAACAAAAGCAACACAATCAACTCACATTGAACCCATCCCCCTGACCTGGGGGTTTGGAAACTCCACCAGGTAAAGATACTTGAGGTAAAGACACCTGAGAAGAAGCATAGTAGGCCCCTCCCCAAGAAGACAGACTGGAATAAGAAGCGAATGATTAGCTTATCCCCCAGGACGGTAAAACCCTATCACCGGGGAAAATAAAATACTGAGCTCCTGGTGTTTCCTCACAAATCATGTTTTCCTTCATTCTAAAATTTTAAATTTCATCTTTTTATGAATTTTCCTTTTGAAGGAGAAAAAAAAGAGAAAAATAAAATTTTGTTTTCTTTTCATATTTGGGATGTACTGTCTTCTAAGTCACAGACCTAAATTCATTCAGGAACAAATAGATCATCCCGCTTTGTCTAACTTGTGAGATTATAGTCTCCCCTGTCTTTTCTTGTTTTGTTCATTTTGTCTTTGTTCACATTTGTGTGGTGTCTACATACCACTTTGACTTTTTTGGAATGTGTTTTTCTACAGTCATGGTTGATATTTTGGGCTCTATTCCTTCACTTATGCATTCTTCCTTAGGAAGAATGACTTGAAGGAGGAAATGATAACGAAGGAACTAGAAGTGATGTTCTCTGCCATAGAGATAATCAATATGGATATAAGAAAGAAGTCACAGAGAGGATTCAGACTACCAATTATAAAGTTAGATAGGCTTGAAAAAAAAAGCATACATGACAGTACAGAATCTCTAAGGCTGGAAATGAGATCAAATCAGGTTGAATTTTAAAATGCTATTAATGAGTTGTCCTTTAAATTGGTTGCTCTAACAGCTAGTGTCAGTGATGCAGAAGAAAGAATAAGTGATCTAGAGGACAGGCTGATGGAACGGAAGGAAGTTGAGAAAAACAACTAATAGCCTATGAAGAAAGGCTTTGAACACTTAATGATTGATTGAAAAGAACCAGTGTCAAAATCATTGACATCCAAGAGGGGAGTGGAAAGAGAGAGACGGCTAGAAAGTATATTCAAGCAAACCATGGCTGAGAACTTTCCTAATTTGGGAAAGGAAGCAAGCATTCATTACTAAGAGGCAGAAAGAACCCCTCCCAAAATCAATAAAAACAGCTCAACACTCTGACATAATAGTGAAGCCTGCAAATCTTAGAGCAAAAAAAGCTATCCTGAGAATGGCTAGGGAGAGGATTCTTTATGTATGGAGAAATATCACAGTAACATCAGACCTAACCACAGAAATCTGGCAAGTAAAGAAGGGCTGGAATGATATATTCATGTCACTAAATGAGAAAAACTTGCAACCAAGAATACTTTATACAGGAAGGCTGACATTCATAAGGGAAGGAGAAATAAAAATCTTCCAGGACACATAGAAACTGAAAAAATATGTGATCATTGGGGTGCCAGGGTGGCTCAGTTGGTTAAGTATCTGCCTTTGTCTCAGATCATGATAGCAGGGCCCTGGGATCAAGCCCCATATCTGGCTGCCTGCTCTGAAGTAAGTCTGCTTCTCCCTCACCCACCCCCCCTGCTTGTGTTCCCTTCCTCCCTGTCTCTATCTCTCTGTAAAATAAATAAATAAATAAATAAATAAATAAATAAATAAATAAATAAATTTTAAAAATGTGACCACCAAGGCAGCCCTACGAGAAACATTAAGGGGGATACTGTAAGTAAAAAGAGAGACAAGAGTCATATAGATGAGAAAGTAGCAGGAACTACAGAAACAGGGCCTTTGCAAGCAATCAATATCACTAAATTCATATCTTTCAGTAGTTACTCTGAATATAAATGGGCTGAATGTTCCCATCAAAAGACACAGGGTATCAGATTGGATAAAGAAAAGCAGAGTCCATCTATATGTTTTTTATAAGAGACTAATATTGAACCAAAGACATCTCCATATTGAAAGGGAGGGGGATGAGAATATTTTACCACACTAATGCACCTCAAAAGAAAGTTGGAGTAGCAATCCTTACTTCAGACAATTTAGATTTTAAACCAAAGACTGTAATAAGATATAAAGAGGTACACTATCTAATACTTAAAGGTTCTATCCAACAAGATGATCTAAGAATTTTGAATACCTATGCCCCCAACATGGGAACAGCCAATCATATAAATCAATTAATAACCAAAACAGGGATGCCTGGCTGGTTCAATTGGTTAAGTGACTGCCCTTGTTTCAGGCCATGATCCTGGAATCCTGGGATCGAGTCCTGCATCAGGCGCCCTGCTAGGCATGGAGTCTGCTTCTCCCTCTGACCCTCCCCCTTCTCCTGTTCTCCTTCTCTTTCATTCTCTCTCTTTCTCTAATAAATACATAAAATCTTTAAAAATATCCAAAACAAAGAAATATATTGAAAATAATACATTGATAGTAGGAGACATCAACACTCTACTCACAGCAATGAATAGATCATCTTAGCAGTAGACCAAAAAAGAAACAAGAAATTTGAATGACACACTGGACAACATGGACTTCATAGATATATACACAGAACATTCCATCCTAAAACAAAATTATACTCATTCTTTTTAGTGCACATGGATCTTTCTCCAGAACAGATCACATAATGGGGCACAAATCAGTTCTCAGCTGAAACCGAAGAGCTGAAGTTATCTCCTGAATATTTTCAGCCCAAAATACTTTGAACCTGAAAGTCAAACACAAGAAGCATTTAGAAGGAACTCAAACACTGGAAGGCTAAGTAGCATCCTGCTAAATAATTCTAATAATATATGCTAATAATCCTGCTAATAATAATTTCCTCAACTAGGAAATTAAAGAAGAACTTTAACAATTCATTGAAACCAATGAAAATGTAGACCTTTTTTTTTTTTTTAAACCTATGGGTTACTGCAAAAGTGGTCCTAAAACAGAAGGACATAGCCACCCAAGCCTCTCTCATAAAATTAGAATAATCCCAAATGAAAAAAACTAACCTTACATCTAAAAGACCCAGAGACAGCACAGTGAGTAAAGCCTAAACCAAACAGAAGAGAGATAATAGTGATCAGAACAGAAATCAATGAACGAGAGACCAGAAAAACAGTGAAGTAGATCAATGAAGTAGAAGCTAGTTCATTGAAAGAATTAATGAGATGAATAAACCTCTGTCTACATATCCAAAAGAAAAGAGAAAGGACCCAAATTAAATAAAATCATGAAGGAAAAAGGAGATAATGACCAACACCAAGGAAACATATAAAAAATTAGACAATATTATCAGCAACTCTATGCCAAAAATTTAGGTAAACTGGAAGAAATGGATGTATTCCTGCACATTTATAAACTACCAACATGAAAACAGGAAGAAATAGACAATGCGAACAGACAAATAACCAGTATGGAAATTTCTCCCAAAAAACAAAAGACCAGGGTCAGATGGCTTCTCACAGGAATTCCACTAAACATTTAAGAAAGAAGTGATAGCTGTTTCACAAAATAGATCTCTTTCACAAAATAGAAATGGAAGGAACACTTCCAAACTTATTCTATGAGGCCAGCATTACCCTGATGCCAAAACCAAAGAGCCCATCAAAAAGAATTACAGACCACTATCCCTGATGAACATGGATGCCAAAATACTCAACAATATCCTAGCCAGTAGGGTCCAACAGTACATTAAAAATGATTATTCACCACAGCCACGTGGCATTTATTGTTGGGATGCCAGGATGGTTCAACATTCACAAATTGATCACTGTGATAGAGCATATTAATAGAAGAAAAGATAAGAACCATTTGATCCTATCAACTGATGCAGAAAAAGCATTCAACAAAATACAGCATGCTTCTTGATTAAAACTCTCCATAGTGTAGGGATAAATAGAACATATCTCAAATTCATAAAAGCCGTCTATGTAAAGCCCAGAGTGAATATCATTCTCAATTGGGGAAAATTTAGAGTTTTTCTTGTAAGGTCCAGGACACAACAGGGATGCC
Organism: Meles meles; assembly: GCF_922984935.1. NCBI lineage: Eukaryota > Metazoa > Chordata > Mammalia > Carnivora > Mustelidae > Meles > Meles meles. The sequence continues at coordinate 450,099 of NW_025721122.1, forward strand.
CACTCTCACCAATATTGTTCAAAATATTGCTAGAAGTCCTAGCTTCAGCAATCAGACAACAAAAAGAAACAAAAGATATTCAAATTAACAAAGAAGAAGTTAGACTCTCCCTTTTCACGGATGACATGATACTCTATGTAGAGAACCCAAAAAACTCCATCCCTATTACAAGAGTTCATACCGTAAATCAGCAATGTGGCAGTCCAAAAAATCAATGCAGAGAAATCACTTTCATTTCTATAGATTAACAACATGACTGAAGAAAGAGGAATTAAGGCATCGATTCCATTTATAATTGCACCAAAAAGCAAAAGATACCTAGGAATAAACTTAGCCAAAGTAGTAAATTCTAGAAAGTATAGAACACTTATGGAACAAATTGAGGAAGACACAAGAGATGGGAAAATATTCTTTACTTATGGATTGGAATAATAAACATTGCTAAAATATCTTTGCTGCACAGAGCAACTTACAATTTCATTGCAATTCCTATCAAAATACCATAGACAATTTTCACAGAACTGGAACAAATGATCCTGAAATTTGAAAGGAACGAGAAAAGATCCTGAATCACCAGGGGACTGTTGAGAAAAAACACACAAACAAACAAACAAAAACACAAAGTTGGGAGCATCACCTTGCCTTATTTCAATTTATATTACAATGTTGTGATCATCAAGACAGTATAGTACTGGCACAAAGACAGACACAAAGATCAATGGAACAGAATAGGGAGCCCAGAAATGGACGGTCAACTAATATTTGACAAAGCAGAGAAGAACACCCAATGGAAAAAATAAAGCCTCTTCAATAAATGGTGTTTGGAAAATTATACAGCCATATGTATGAGAATGAACCTGGAACATTCTCTTACACAATACACAAAGAGTATATCTAAATGTATGAAAAAGCTAATGTGAGAAAGAATCCATCAAAATCCTAAAGGGGAACATATGCAGTAATCTCTTACACCCTGACCACAGCAAATTCTTGTAAGACACATTTCTAAGGTGAGGGAAACAAAAGAAAAAATGAACTATAGGAGCTTAATCAAGATAAAAAGCTTTGCACAGCAAGGGAAACTGTCAAGAAAAATAGAAACTGAACCTCAGAATGGGAGTAGATATTTACAAATGAAATTACAGATATCCAAGATCTATTAAAAAAAAGCATCAAATAAAATACCAAAAAAACAATCCAGTCAAGAAATGGGCAGAAGACTTGATGAGTCACTTCTCCAAAGAAGAAATACAAAAAGCTAACACACATAAAAAAAATGTGTCATATCATTAGCCTTCAGGAAAAAAGAATCAAAACCACAATAAGATACCACTTTGCACCAGTTAGAATGCCTGAAATTAGCAAAGCAGTAAATAACATATGTGGCAAGGATGTAGGGAAAGGGGAACCCTCTTACACTTTTGATGTGAATTCAAGCTGGTATACCCACTCTGGGAAACAATATGGATGTTCCTCAAAAAGTTAAAAATAAGGCTATCTTATGACCCAGCAATTGCACTAATGGGTATTTACCCCAAAGTTACAGATGCAGTGAAAAGAAGGTGCACATGCACCCCAATGTTCACAATAGCCAAACTGTAGAAGGAGCAGAGATGTCCTTCAACAGATGAATGGATAAAGAATATACAGTTTACATATACAATGGAATATTACTCAGCTACCAGTAAAAAAAAATGAATTCCTGCCATTTACACTAATGTGGATAGAACTGGAGGGCATTATGCTAAGTAAAATAAGTCTAACATAGAAAGACAATTATCATATGGTTTCACTCATATATGGAATACAAGAAACAGGGCAAAGGATCATAGGGTAAGGGAGGGAAAACTGAATGGGAAGAATCAGAGAAGGAGACAATCATTAGAGACTCTTGACTCAGGGAAATTAACAGGGTTGCAAGAGAGAGGGGCTGAGGAGATGGCATATAGTGGTGATGGATATTAAGAAGGACACGCAATATGATAAGCACTGGGTGTAACAGGCAATTAATGAATCATTGAACACTACAACAAAAACTAAAGATGTATTATATGTTGGCTAATTGAAGTTGATAAATAATATATACAAATTTAAAACTGTAGATATTAAATATGTGTATTTTTGTGTATCAATTATCCCTCAATAAATCTAATTTTTTTAAAAAATGACTTCTAGTTATAATGTTATTTTTTGTGATATGCCACTAAATAATTAATTAATTAAAATTTATTTTCTAATGTACTAATTGTTTCCTTTATTTTAAGTAGAGAGTGTTTCAGAAGAAGTGGATTGAGATACAATTTTAGGTTTTAAAATTATTTCCTTTACTTTTTTGGCAAATTATCTATATTCATCTCACTGTTCAACAGTATATCTTTCATTAAAATCAATATGAACATTCTCTATCAAAACGTGTTGATAATTCAGTGTTTGTTTTTGCAATGAAATAGAATATTTCATACTTCTTTCAACTAATCTTTTGTCTGGAAGAGTATGTCTTAGTTGGATCAGTGTTCCCACATGCCTATGGAAATAGAATATTTCCATACTGGAAGTGACATTCAATCTCAGTTCAAATGCACTCATGTGAACATACGGGTATTTATTAAAGTCAAAAGTATCTAATACCCTGTTAAGAGTCATGCAGCTGGATGGGTGCATTATGTCCATAGGAGCCCTAAGTTTCTGACTCTATGTTCTGACAGCAGTGGGTAGAGAGCATTCCCCATGGAAGCAAACTGATTTTTCTTATCTAGACTCGGCTTCAAATATATGTTACATCAACTGGACTGAATGAATAACAAAGTGTTTTGAGATACTCTTCTTACATTATTTACATTTTATAAGATGTCTTTGTGTAATTACATGATTTTATCCTAAAAAGCATAGAAAAGGAAAGGGACACAGGAAGATGTTAAAAAAAAAAAAAACTGAAAGGAGAACAATCCCGAGGTCTTCAGGTCCCTTTATAAGAAAAGAGCAGGGCCCTGGCGATGTGCTTTGGAAAAAAATGACTTCTGATCTAAGTTACAGGGTAAAGAAAATCGCATATGTCCCTCCATCTTACTCACCTGCATCTTCCTGTGAAAGCAAAACTAAGAGAAGAAGGATCTTTAGGTTCACACAAAAAGGCTGCATCCCAACTTGTGGTCCCAGGGCTGGAAGGTCAGACTTCTCCCCTCCCATGAACTATCATGGGTCCTAGTCCTGAAGTCTGGTTTACTTATACTCACACTGTTTCTAAAACACTGAGAACATGTTCCTCAAACAGAAAACTGGCTTGCTAGGGCACTCACATATGGGAAAGTGAAAGCAGGAAGTGGACTCTGAACAAACTGCCTTGAGCTTTTATATATTATAGGGCCCAATAAGGAAGTATGTTAAAGCAGAATTAGTGATCAAATGTGAAAAAAACACCTACAGAATGAAGAAAATTTAACCCTAGGCTTTTCAGTTTAGTATCAAGACTGCTTTTCTGAGTTAGAATTAAAAACTATTCTTTCACTCTTTCAAGGCAAATGGTATTTGTAAAAATCAAATTTTCTTATTTGGCAAAGGCAAACAGGAGCAATGCCACATAACACAAACAGAATCCCCTCTGCAGAAGTACAACGTTTAGAAAGATCGCCTAGGCCTCCACATCCCAGGAGAGGACATTTCAGTGACGTGTTTTATTAAAAGGAGTTGTCTCCTTTGATCCTACATTTTGCGAGCAAGCATGGGACCAGCTGTGCTGCCTATTATAGCTATAATATGCGAACAAACATCACAACTCCAGAGTAAAAATGGGGGAAAAAAACTAGTTATAAACATGGGTCAAACAGCATAAACAGGTATGGTTATGGTTACTCTATGTTAGCCATAGAATATACAGAGGTATATAGATACGTATATAAAAATATGTACATATTTAATCATAAAGAAAATATGAAACATAAGCATGATGGAATATCACTAAACTTCTGATGTCAAAAACAAAAATTTTATTTATTTATTTTTCTAAGTGGCAGTGCCAATATTATGAGAAGACACAGGTAAGCTGGATCAATCATAAATTGTTAATGAGAATGTAAAATGGCACAGGCACTCTGGAAAAAAAAGAGAATTCTGTATTTTCTAATAAAAGTATATATTCAAATGCTACATACAATTAAAATTGAAATTGTTGGCAAAAGTCACAGAGAAATAAAACTATGTATACATAAAAAGTGTACTCACATGTACATAGAGCCTTCAGTTGTAACAGTCAAAATTTTGAAGTGATCCAAGTGTCCACCACTGGGTGAGTATTTAGACTGTGGCATATTGGTAATATGGTATGCTGCTCATCAATACAAAATAAACTGTTGGGCACAAAGCAACTCGTATGGATTTCACTGGAAGTACAGAGTAAAAAAAAAAAGCAGTGGCAAAGATTATTTTATTTTTAATATACATATAGAGATAAGCATCAAGATAATCCCCTTTCCCCAATCAATGCTAACCCTATAAGTAAACAAGTTTTAATCCCCCTTTATTGAAGCAAAATTGAGTCCTTTAACAAACATCTAAGATACATCCAGGAAGAATCAAAATAACCTTCCATGACAACCCTGAGAATTTATAACATCCCTCCCATTTTTTTCCTCTGTCAGTGTTTCTGCATATTTGTTTTTGTTCTGGTAGTATCTAAACCTTATACTTGGGGATCATACTCACTGGATTCTTTTTTTTTTTAATTTACTTATATTTTCTCTTTTCATGTACTATTGTCGATCCTTTTGTTTGTATGTTCTTGTTTGTATACTTCATAAATCTTTACCTTGGGGCCCTTTGGGCTAGGCCTTCTCTTATATTTTATTTTATTTTTTTTTCCTGTCTCTTCCTCTCTCTCTATTTCTTTTTTCTTTCATTTGATTGGGACACTCCATTGCTCAGAAGTGTTTCAGGGTGCATATTTCCTGCACCACGGTTGATACAATCAGCTGCACATCCATTCAGCCATCTCTCACAAAAATGACTAGGAGGAATAATGCCCAACAGAAGAAAAATTCAGAGACTGGGCCCTCTCCATTAGAGCTATTGGATATGGACATAGACAGTATGTCGTAAAGGAAATTCAGGCTAACAATTATCCAGGCAATAGGTTGGAAAAAGCCTTTGATGACAAAATGGAATTGATTGGGGCAGATATGAAAGCCACCAAGGATGATGTTCACAATATCCTCAATGAGTTCCAATCTAATCTAAATTCTCTAACAGCTAGGGTAACTGAGGCAGAAGATAGAATTAGTGACCTCGAGGACAAACTGATAGAGTAAAAGTTTCAGCAGGAAGCCTGGAACAAACAGCTTAGAAACCATGAAAACAGAATTAGGGAAATAAATGATGCTATGAAACCATCTAATGTCAGAATAACTGGAATCCCTGAGGGGGAGGAGAAATAAAGAAGACTAGAATATATAGCTGAAGAAATTCTCCATGAAAATTTTCTGAACTTTGCAAATGGAACAAGTGTTCATGTAGTAAAGGCAGAAAGTTCTCCCCCCAGGTTCACAGAATCTAGAAAGATCTCGGGACAACTGAATGTGAAAATGATGAATCATACTTGTAGACAGAAACTCTTGAAATCAGCTAGGGTGAAGAAATTCCTTACATACCAAAGAAAGCCCATCAGAATAACCACATACCTGTCCACAATAACCTGAAAAGCCAGAAAGGGCTGGAAAGATGTATTCAGGGCACACAGCCAAGAATAATTTATCCTGTAAGACTGACATTCAAAATGGATGGAGAGATAAAGAGCTTTCAAGACCAGCAGAGTTTAAAAGAGTAAGTGATGACCAAACTGACACTGCAAGAAATATTAAGGTGGGTTCTATAAAAAAGAAAAAAAAACTAAGAATATCATTAAACAGTAATATATGGAGACAATCTACAGAAACAAAGATTTCACAGGTAACATGATGTCAATAAAAACGTATCTCTCAATAATCACTCTCAACATGAATGGCCTAAATGTGCCCATAAAAAGACACAGGGTTGAATATTGGAAAAAACAACAGGACCCATCCATATTTTGTCTACAAGAGACCCATTTGGAACCTAAGGATACACCCAGACTGAAAGTGAAGGGATGGAGAAGCATCTTTCATGCCAATGGGCCTCAAACGAAGTCTGGGATAGTGATTCTCGTATCAGATAAATTAGATTTTAAACTAAAGACTTTAGGCAGAGGGGGCGCCTGGGTGGCTCAGTGGTTTAGGCCGCTGCCTTCGGCTCAGGTCATGATCTCAGGGTCCTGGGATCGAGTCCCACATCGGGCTCTCTGCTCGGCAGGGAGCCTGCTTCCCTCTCACTCTCTCTGCCTGCCTCTCTGCCTACTTGTGATCTCTCTGTCAAATAAATAAATAAAAATCTTAAAAAAAAGACTTTAGGCAGAGATACAGAAGGACACTACATCATTCTTAAAGGGATGATCCACCAAGAAGACCTAACACTTGTATATATTTATGTCCCCAATACGGGAGCAGCCAATTACATAAGAAAACTGTTAATCAAGAAAAAGAGTCATATTGATATGAATACATTAATAGTAGGAGATTAACACACCACTCTCAGTAATCACAGATCATCCAAGCAGAAAATCAATAAAGAAACAAGAGCATTCAATGATACTTTGGACCAGATGGACCTCAGAGATATACACAGAACATTCCACCCTAAAACAAAGAATACTCACTCTTCTCGAATGCACATGGAAACATCTCCAGAATAGACCACATACTGGGTCACAAAGCAGGGCTCAACCTATACCAAAAGACTGAGATTAATCTCTGCATATTCTCAGATCACAATGATTTGAACCTGGACCACAACCACAAGGAAAAGTTTGGAAGGAATTCAAACACCTGGACGCTAAAGACCATCTTGCTTTAGAATGCTTGGATCAACCAGGAGATCAAAGAAGAACTTAAAAAATTCATGGAAACCAATGAGAATGAAGACACTTTGCTCCAAAATCTATGGGATACAGCAAAGGCTGTCCTAAGGGATGATACATAGCCATCCAAGGCTCCCTTGAAAAACTGAAAAATCCAGAATATACCAGCTGTCTCTGCACCTGAAAGAACTGGAGAATCAACAACAAATTTAGCCATCTCCACACACAAGAAGGGAAATAATCAAGATTAGAACAGATTTCAATGAGATAGAAATTAGAGATACAGTAGAATGCATCAAGGAAATTAGAAGGTGTTTTTTTTTAAAGAATCAATAAGATCAATAAACCATTGGCCAAACAATCCAAAAGAAAAGAGAGAAGGCCCACATTAATAAAATCATGAATGAACAAGGAGACATCACAACTAACATCAAGGAAGTAGAAACAATCATCAGAAATTATTATTAACATTTATATTCCAATAAGTTAAGCAACCTAGATGAAATGGATGCATTCCTGGAAAACTATAAACTTCCAAAACTGAACCAGGATGAAATTGACAACATAAATAGACTGATATTTAGTAACGATTTTGAAAGAGTGATGAAAAACCTCCCAAAAAACAGTAGCTGAGGACCTAACGGATTCCCTGGAGAATTCTACCAATCTTTCAAAGTAGATAGAACACCTATTCTCCAGAAGCTGTTTCAAAAAATTGAAGCAGAAGGAAAACGTCCAAACACTTTTTATGAAGCCCACCTTATCCTGATCCACAAACCAGGCAAAGAACACACCAAAAAAGAGAATTTCAGACCAATAACCCTGATGAATATGGATGCTAAGATTCTCAATAAGATCCTAGCAAATAAGATCCAACAGCACATTAAAAAGATTATCCACCATGACCAGGAGGGATTCATCCCTGGGTTAAAAGGATGGTTCAACCTTTGCAAATCATTCAATGTGACAGAACAATTCAATAAGAGAAGAGAGAAGAACTACATGGTCCACTCAATTGATGGAGAAAAAGCATTTGACCATTCCATGCTCTTGGATAAGAAGAATAAACACTGCTAAACTGTCTATAATGCCTAGAGCAATCTATACTTTTACTGCCATTCTGATAAAATTTCCACCAGTATTTCAAAGAGCTGGAACAAATAATCCTAAAATTTGTTAGGAATCAGAAGAGTCCCCGAATTGCTAAGGAAATGTTGAAAAGCAAAAACAAAACTGGCGGCATCATGTTACCTGATTTCAAGCTTTACTACAAAGCTGTGATAACCAAGACAGCATTGTATTGGCATAAAAACAGACACATAGACCAGTGGAACAGAGTAGAGAGCCCTGATATGGACCCCCAACTTTATGATCAAATAATCTTCAATGAAGCAGGAGAAAATATACAGTGGAAAAAAGACAATCACTTTAATCAATGGTGCTGGGAAAATTGGACAGGTCTATGTAGAAGAATGAAACTCGACCATTCTTTTACACCCCACAAAAAGATAAACTCGAAATGGATAAAAGACCTCAATGTGAGGCAGGAATCCATCAAAATCCTAGAGGAGAACATAGGCAGTAACCTTTTTGATATCAGCCACAGCAACTTCTATCAAGATACGTCTCCAATGGCAAAGGAAACAAAAGCAAAAATGAACTTTTGGGACATCCTCAGATCAAAAGCTTCTGCACAGCAAAGGAAAGAGTCAACAAAACAAAGAGGCAACCCACAGAATGGGAGAAGATATTTGCAAATGGCAGTACAGACAAAAGATATCCACGATCTATAAAGAACTCCTCAAACTCAACACACACAAAACAGATAATCATATCAAAAATTGGGCAGAAGATATGAACAGACACTTCTCCAATGAAGACATATAAATGGCTATCAGACATATGAAAAAATGTTCATCATCACTAGCTATCAGGGAGATTCAAATTAAAAACACATTGAGATACCACCTTACACCAGTTAGAATGGCCAAAATTAGCAAGACAGGAAACAACATGTGTTGGAGTGGATGTGGAGAAAGGGGAACCCTCTTACACTGTTGGTGGGAATGCAAGTTGGTGCAGCCACTTTGGAGAACAGTGTGGAGATTCCTTAAGAATTTAAAAAATAGAGCTTCCCTATGACCCTGCAATTGCACTGCTGGGTATAAACCCCAAAGACACAGATGTAGTGAAAACAAGGACCATCTGTACCCCAATGTTTATTGCAGCAATGGCCACGGTCGCCAAACTGAGGAAAGAACCAAGATGCCCTTCAAAGGATGAATGGGTAATGATGATGGGGTCCATATACATGATGGAGTATTATGCCTCCATCAGAAAGATGAATAACCAACTTTTGTGGCAACATGGATGGGACTGGAAGAGATTATGCTGAGGGAAATAAGTCAAGCAGAGAGAGTCAATTATCATATGGTTTCACTTATTTGTGGACCATAACAAATAACAGGAGGACATGGGGAGATGGATAGGAGAAGGGATTTGAGGGAAACTGGAAGGGGAGTTGAACCATGGGAGACTATGGATTCTGCAAAAAAACCTGAGCATTTTGATGGGGTGGGGGTAGGAGTTTGGGGGAGCCAGGTGTTGGGTATTAAGGAGGGCACATATTGCATGGAGCACTGGGTGTCATGCAAAAACAATGAATATTGTTAAGCTGAAAAGAAATAAAATAAATAAATTAATTTTATTTTTTTATTTTTTTTGTTTTTTTTTTTCCATTTTATTTATTTTTTCAGCGTAACAGTATTCATTCTTTTTGCACAACACCCAGTGCTCCATGCAAAACGTGCCCTCCCCATTACCCACCACCTGTTCCCCCAACCTCCCACCCCTGACCCTTCAAAACCCTCAGGTTGCCCCAACCTCCCACCCCTGACCCTTCAAAACCCTCAGGTGGTTTTTCAGAGTCCATAGTCTCTTATGGTTCGCCTACCCTCCCCAATGTCCATAGCCCGCTCCCCCTCTCCCAATCCCACCTCCCCCCAGCAACCCCCAGTTTGTTTTGTGAGATTAAGAGTCATTTATGGTTTGTCTCTCTCCCAATCCCATCTTGTTTCATTTATTCTTCTCCTATCCCCCTACCCCCCCATGTTGCTTCTCCATGTCCTCATATCAGGGAGATCATATGATAGTTGTCTTTCTCCGATTGACTTATTTCACTAAGCATGATACGCTCTAGTTCCATCCACGTCGTCGCAAATGGCAAGATTTCATTTCTTTTGATGGCTGCATAGTATTCCATTGTGTATATATACCACATCTTCTTTATCCATTCATCTGTTGATGGACATCTAGGTTCTTTCCATAGTCTGGCTATTGTAGACATTGCCGCCATAAACATTCGGGTACACGTGCCCCTTCGGATCACTATGTTTGTATCTTTAGGGTAAATACCCAGTAGTGCAATTGCTGGGTCATACGGTAGTTCTATTTTCAACATTTTGTGGAACCTCCATGCTGTTTTCCAGAGTGGTTGCACCAGCTTGCATTCCCACCAACAGTGGAGGAGGGTTCCCCTTTCTCCACATCCTCGCCAGCATCTGTCATTTCCTGACTTGTTAATTTTAGCCATTCTGACTGGTGTGAGGTGATATCTCATTGTGGTTTTGATTTGTATTTCCCTGATGCCGAGTGACGTGGAGCACTTTTTCATGGGTCTGTTGGCCATCTGGATGTCTTCTTTGCAGAAATGTCTGTTCATGTCCTCTGCCCATTTCTTGATTGGATTGTTTGTTCTTTGGGTGTTTTAAAAATAAAGTAAATAAACCTACAGTGAGTCTGGTTTGCCATCTGTTATGTAAGGAGCATACAAATTCCTCAGTCCCATTCTCACAACTGGAAAGAAAGTAAACAGAAAAAGTAATGAAGAAATTCAAAATGAACAATCTTTCTTAGGTCCATCAGAAATTTGTTATATTATGGAAAACTGCTGTCCCCAAATTAGAGAGACCAACAGACAGATACAGAGAATCACAGTTTATCACTTAGTAGGAATCACCCATGGAACTAAGGATAAAAACTTAAGTTCTAAAAAAACGATTTTTGGATACATAATTTCAAGAGTCAAAATCTTTAAAGGGAGTCTTTTTAGGTTGACTCATACACTTTTGTGAACTTTACCTCCAGGATATCTTCTAAATTCTGATAGTGATGTTTGGAGAAATATCCCCTCAAAAAGCAGCAGAAAGATGGGAAAATTCTTCATTTTAAACACTCCCAGACGTCTGGTTCTTAAAAGGCTTGTCCTCAAAAGACTTTTACAGAAAAACATAAATTAAGAGATTCTTTCAAGAAACGTTAAAAAAAAATCCAGAAAGTAGAAAAATTCCATAAGTCAAAACATGCAAATTAATAAAGGTAGAAGGAACTTTAGAAAAGTTATGGATGAAGTTTAAATAAAATCTTCTCTTTTTTTTTTTCTTAATCCATCAGACAAATAACAGTTGACTTAAAATAATAGTAGCTATTTGGGGCATGTAGGTGGCTCACTTGGTTAAGTGGTCAACCCACGGTTTTAGCTCAGGACATTTGGTCTTGAAATAGATTCTGGAGTCTGGCTTCTGCTCAGCAGGGAGTCATGTGGAGAGTCTCTCCTTCTTCTCCTTCTGCCCTTCCCCTCCTCTCCTTCTCTCTCTCTCTCTTAATTAGGAAATATATCTTAAAATAATAATAGCTGCTCTAAATTATTAATTATAGCACATAATTATGCCTATTAAATATATAATATTAATAACAGAAGATTTAAAAGTAATGGATAAGGAATTAGGTATGCTCTGTTATAAGGCACTTGCTGTGTTGTTGAAGTGGTACAAGTGTTATTTGAAAGTGGACTTGTTAATTTATATTGCAAACTCTAATGTAACCACTTTAAAAAATGAAAATAAACTTTCATGTTAATTTAAAGGAGATAGTGGAATCTTACAAAATGTCCAAACAAAATCGGACATGTAAGGAAACATAAAAGACAGAAGGAACATGAACAAAAGAAGAACATAGTAATAAATGTGGGAGTATTAATCTAAATGCATAGTGAATTATCATAAGTATTTCAGAGTTCAAAATATGTTAATTAAACTATAGAGACGGTTAGAGTGTACAAAAAGGCAAGATCTGAGTCTGTAATGTCAATACATCCACTTTAAGTATAAAGTCATGAACTAAAAGTGAAGAGATGGAGAAAAATATAACATATTAACTCTCATCCAAAGAGGGTTGGAGTGGCTATATTAATTCAAGACAAAGTAGACATAAAAGCAAAGAAAATAACTAGGATAAAGAAAAGCATTACATAGTGATAATGGGTTATTGTCTAAAAATATGTAACTACTGTTTGTGTATGTGTCTAACAAGAGTGACAAAATATGTAAGGTGAAAAGGTACAGTACTGAAAAAATAAACGGAGGAGTCTACTATTATAGTTGGAAGTTCCAATATTCCTCTATCAATATTTGTTAGATCCAACACAAAGAAAATAAGCACAGAGTTGAGCAGAACACATCAATCAACATGATTTAATTGATATTTCCTTAATCCAACAACAGGAGACACTTCTCAAGCTCTTGTAGAATATTCACCATATCACATTCTCTACCACAAAACCTACCATAAGATATTTAAAAGAACATAAATCGTATATACTATATTTTCAGAGTACAATGTTATTAACAGAGAACTAAAGGGAATGATAACCTGAAAATACTTGGAAACCAAACAACAGACTTGTACATAACACTTGTGCCATAGAAGATGTATCCAAACATCTCAAAATAATTACAAAGTAAATAAAAATGAAAATATAACTTATTTAAATTTGTGGGATACAGCAAAAAAGGTGATTAGAAGGAAATTTATAACACTGAATAAACATATTAGAAAAAAAAAACTAAATCAGTAAACTGCCCCATTAAAACCTGAGAAGGAAATGCAAATTAAATTTAAAGTAAGGAGAACAAATAAAATAATTTAAAAAATTAGAGTATAAATCAATATAATAGAAATCAGGATATAAATAAAGAAAATAAACAAAAGCAAGTTGGATAATTGAAATAATTAATATAATTGATTAAAAACTCTTGCCTGAGGGGCTCCTGGGTGGCTCTGTCGGTTAAAGCCTCTACCTTCGGCTCAGGTCATGATCTCGGGGTCCTGGGATTGAACCCTCAATCAGGCTCTCTTCTCAGTGGGTAGTCTGCTTTCCTTCCTCTCTCTCTGCCTGCCTTTCTACCTACTTGTGACATCTGTCTGTTAAGTAAATAAATAAAATCATAAAAAAACAAAAACAAAAACAAAAACACGACTGACTCTTCCTGTAAAACAAAAACAAAATCAAAAACAAAAACAAAAACTCTGGTCTGAAAATAAAAGAAATCATAAATCATAAATATTTTAAATTAATATTACAAAGAATGATGCTATCACTCAATCCAAAGAGTTAAATGGCACTAAAATGTTATAAATGAGTATGTTTTTTACTTCCAAGTTTTTATTAAAATTCTGGTTAGTTAACTTAGAGCGTCATATTAGTTTCAGGTGTAGAATTAAGTGATTCATCAGTTAAATACAACACCCAGTGTTCATCACAAGTTCTGTCCTTAATCCCCATCACCATTTTAGCCCATCCCCCTGTCAACCTTCCTTAAGAGCAACAGAAGTTAGATACTTCCTTGGACATCACATTGAATATTGTTCTGACAGATAAGTCAGATTTATCTTATCTGACAGATAAGACAGATAAGTGGTTCAGATAAGTCCACATTTATCACCATCCTTCAATGAGAAGGACTATCATAGATAGTCTATCATAAAGAAGTTTCATCCTATAGCACCACAGAACATAATTGTACATAACAACCAAGAAAATATTGTACATTATGAGACATTCAATAGCTTACTAAAGCATCCTAGAATCTGTGTACTTAAACCTTACATATAAACAGTAGACTGAGGTCAAGTTGTAGTTTCAGACCCCACTTTCCTGCCTTGTGCAGTCCCACCTCCTAATGTCAATTAACTGTGTGAACTGTGTGACAGAGGAGTGCTCCTCTTTGCCTTAGCAACTTTCTGCCTTTGGTTCCCCAGATTCTGGCTAAGAATCACATTGAGTGCACCCCATCATCTCTCTTCTCTCCTAACCTCAGTTCCCTGAGGTAGAGATTGTCAGGTCCATGTATATTGTGGGATGCTACAAAACTGGCATCACTGGAAGCTATATACATTAACAGGAACACATCTAAGCTACAATTGACTTAAAAAAGATAAATAATTCAAAATGTTCTATTTATTTATTTATTTGTTTGTTTGTTTGTTTATTTATTTATTTTTAGCACACATATTTGGTAGTTTATCTAAATTGACAGAAGCAGCTATATCCAGGTAGAGAAGGAGGGAGATGTCATTAAAGACTTCACAGGCATGGAGGTTCCTCAAAATGTTGAAAATAGAACTACCCTATGACCCAGCAATTGCACTACTGGGTATTTACCCTAAAGATACAAACATAGTGACCCGAAGGGGCACGTGTACCCGAATGTTTATAGCAGCAATGTCTACAATAGCCAGACTATGGAAAGAACCTAGATGTCCATCAACAGATGAATGGATAAAGAAGATGTGGTATATATACACAATGGAATACTATGCAGCCATCAAAAGAAATGAAATCTTGCCATTTGCGACGACGTGGATGGAACTAGAGCGTATCATGCTTAGTGAAATAAGTCAATCGGAGAAAGACAACTATCATATGATCTCCCTGATATGAGGACATGGAGAAGCAACATGGGGGGGGGTAGGGGGATAGGAGAAGAATAAATGAAACAAGATGGGATTGGGAGGGAGACAAACCATAAATGACTCTTAATCTCACAAAACAAACTGGGGGTTGCTGGGGGGAGGTGGGATTGGGAGAGGGGGAGCGGGCTATGGACATTGGGGAGGGGAGGCAAACCATAAGAGACTATGGACTCTGAAAAACCACCTGAGGGTTTTGAAGGGTCAGGGGTGGGAGGTTGGGGCAACCTGAGGGTTTTGAAGGGTCAGGGGTGGGAGGTTGGGGGAACAGGTGGTGGGTAATGGGGAGGGCACGTTTTGCATGGAGCACTGGGTGTTGTGCAAAAAGAATGAATACTGTTACGCTGAAAAAATAAATAAAATGGGAAAAAAAAACATTTAGAGACTACTTACTGGGGAACTGTGCTAGGGGAAAAAAAAATACTTCACAGGACTCTATAGGATACTATACAGTATTTAGAAGTGTTCTGTTTTGTGAACAATGTGGTTGGTACCCAGGTATTTATTTTTAGTATTTTAACATTTCTGAAATCTGAATGGTCTTAAGTAATTCAGTTGCCATTGCCCATAGAAATATCTTAAAAATGCATATTATTATAATTACTTGGTTTCTGTATTCACAGACATATGTTAATAATTAAACTCTGGAATATCTTTCTGTCTCAGTCTTGGTAGTTTATACATTTCCAGAACCACCCAATGCTGTTTGGAATTTGTATGGAGCAAGAAAAGACCCCAAGTTTGCCAGGGGAATGTTGAAAAAGAAAATGAAAGCTAGAGGCATCACAATGACTGACTTGAAGCTATATTACAAGGCTACAGTCATGAAGACCGTATGGTATTCGCACAGAAACAGATACATAGATCAATGGAACATGATAGAGACACCAGTAATGGGCCCTCAATGCTATGGTCAACTAATCTTTGACAAAACAGAAAGGAATATCCCATGGAAAAAAAAAAACAGTCCCTTCAATAATTGGTGCTAGGAAAATTAGAGAGCCACATACAGAAGTATCAAACTGGATGATTCTCTTACACCATACACAAAGATAAACTCAAAATAGATGAAGGATCTAAATGTGAGCAGGAATCCATCAAAATCCTTGGCGGGAACATGGGCAGTAACCTCTTTTACATTGGACACAGTGACTTCTTTCAAGACATGTCTCTAAAGGCATATTTATATTTATGTTTTTATTTCAGATAAAAGGCTGATGCCCAAAATTTATAAAGAACTTACCAAACTCAATACCTCATAAACAAATAATCCAGTCAAGAAATGGGCAGAAAACATGAACAGATATTTCTCCAAAGAAAACATATAAACGGCAAACAGACACATGATAAAAAGTTTAACATCACTAGCCATCAGGGAGATTCACATCAAAACCACAATGAGACACCACCTTACATAAGCTAGAATGGCTGCAACTAACAAGACAGGAAAAAAAAAAAAAAACAATTGTTGGCAATGATGTGGAGAAAAGGGAACTTTCTAACACTCTTAATGGGAATGAAAGCTGGTACCACCACTCTGGAAAACAGTATGAAAGTTCCTCAAGATGTTAAAAATAGAGCCACCCTATCACCCAGGAATTGCATGACTAGGTATTTACTCCAGAGATACAGATGTATTTTTGTAGTAACGATGTTATAAAATGAAGTGGCGCATGAACCCCAATGTTCATAGCACCAATGTCCACAATAGCCAAAATATGGAAGGGACATAAATGTCCTTCAGCAAACAAATTGGTAGAGAAGATGTGGTACATATGTACAATGGAATTTTACTTAGCCATCAGAGAGAATGAATACCCACCATTTGCATCAACATTGATGGAACTGGAAGGGATTACACTGAATGAAAAAAGCCAAGCAGAGAAAGACAATTACCATATGGTTCCTCTCCTATGTGTAACATAAAGAAAGGAACAGAGGATCACAGGAAAATGGAGGGAAAACTGAATGGGAAAAAAATCAGAGAGGGAGACAAACCATGAGAGACTCTGGAGTCCAGGAAACAAACTGAGAGTTACAGAATGGAAGGGAATGGGGGGTAGGGTATGGGGGGATGGGTATTAGTGAGAGCATGTGTTGGTTTGAGAACTGGGTGCTATACACAACTAATGAATCCTTAAACAACACAACAAAAGCTTAAGATGCATTGTATGTTGATTAACTGAACATAATAAAATTTTTAAAAACATAAAAAATAAATTCTGGAATATGAAGAATATATTTCTCTGAAGAATAGAGAAAAACAAAATAAACATTTTGAAGTGTTAAATCTTTTTTTTTTCAGTCTAATTGGCAGGTATTTATTTTTGCTGTTATTGTTGTTTTCATTTCTGTCTTACTGATAAAAATGATGTGCCCTAGAAATAAAGGCAGCTTTGCTTGCAATACTGAATTTTTATTCACTGATACTTATATGTTTCATAGACTGTTTAGTAAGCATGTGCTATTTCATAACACAAAATCTATTGTGCTACTATATCTCCTTCCCACACAGAGGCAACAATTCCACAAATTCTTATAATTTAGAAGTACACAAGTGGGAAATAGAGGGGAGAGGGAGTGAGATTTTTAATTGACTACACAAAACCCATTCTTGCTTTCCTTATGTAATATAGTTTTAGAAAATACTCTCTTGAATATCAGCCCTTTGTCTGTACTGTCATTTGTGAGTATCTTCTCCCATTCTGTGGGTTGATTCTTTGTTTTGTTGACTATTTCCTTTGCTGTGCAGAAGATTTTGATGTTGATGAAGTCCCAAAAATTCATTTTCGCTTTTGTTTTCTTTGCCTTTGGAGACATATCATGAAAGAAGTTGCTGTAGCTGATGTCAAGGAGGTTACTGCCTATGTTCCTCACTAGGATTCTAATGGATTCCTGCCTCACATTGAGGTATTTTATCCATTTCTAGTTTATCTTTGTGTATGGTGCAAGATAATGGTTGACAAAGGGCTGTTATCTAATATCTATAAAGAACTCAAACTCAACACACACAAAACAGATAATCATGCCAAAAAATGGGCAGAAGACATGAACAGACATTTCTCTAATGAAGACATACAAATGGCTAACAGACACATGAAATAAATGTTCATCATCACTAGTCACCAAGGAGATTCACACCAAAACCACACTGAGATACAATCTTACACCAGTTAGAATAATTAAAAAGACAGTAAACAACATGTGTTGGGGAGGATGTGGAAAAAGGGGGACCCTCTTACACTGTTGGTGGGAATGCAAGCTGGTGCAGCCACTTTGGAAAACAGTGTGGAGATTCCTTAAGAAATTAAAAATAGAGGTACCCTATGACTCTGCAATTGCACTAATTGGCATTTATTCCAAAGATACAGATGCAGTGAAAAGAAGGGCCACCTGTACCCCAGTATTCAATGGTCATGATCACCAAACTGTGGAAAGAACCAAGATGCCTTTCAGTGGACGAATGGATAACGAAGATAGTCCATATATACTATGGAGTATTATACTGCCGTCATATAGGATGAAAACCCAACCTTTGTACTAACATGGATGGGACTGGAAGAGATTATGCTGAGTGAAATAAGTCAAGCAGAGAGAGTCAATTATCATACGGCTTTGCTTACTTGTGGAGCATAAGAAATAACATGGAGGACATGGGCAGATGGAGAGGAGAAGTGAGTTGGGGGAAATTGGAGGGGAAGAAGAACCGTGAGAAACTGATGAGTCTGAGAAACAAACTGAGGGTTTTGGAGGGGAGGAGTGAGGGGTTGGGTTAGCCTGGTGGTGGCATTGTGGAGTGCATGTATTGCATGAAGCACTGGGTGTGGTGAATAATTAATGAATTCTGGAACACTAAAAACAAATAATAAGATAAAGATGATTGAAGGAAATATATAATATATATATATATATATATATATATATATATATATATATATATACTATCTTGACCCAATTTTGACGTCCCTGTTAGAAACTGGTCATTTCCCTTCTTGACTGTCTCATTAAGTCCACATTGAGAAACTGATGAGTCTGAGAAACAAACTGAGGGTTTTGGAGGGGAGGAGTGAGGGGTTGGGTTAGCCTGGTGGTGGCATTGTGGAGTGCATGTATTGCATGAAGCACTGGGTGTGGTGAATAATTAATGAATTCTGGAACACTAAAAACAAATAATAAGATAAAGATGATTGAAGGAAATATATAAAAAATATATATATATATATATATATATATATATATATATATATATATATACTATCTTGACCCAATTTTGACGTCCCTGTTAGAAACTGGTCATTTCCCTTCTTGACTGTCTCATTAAGTCCACAGCTCCAAGTGCTTCCTTTATTGGGTTCCCACACTCCAGGCTACTTCAAGAGCCCTAATTGTCCTGTCAGAAAACAAACAACTAGGGACAGCATCAATGGCCTGGAACTCAATAAAATTTTGAAATTAGCCAGTCCAAAAGAAGCTTAACCAAACCCACTCACTTCCCATACTTAAATTCCTCTTATAGTTCCAACTTGATGTTACTCTATTCCTTGGTGCAACCCTCTGTGTGGTCATGGCAGTCTTCTCTCCAATGGAGTTATAAAGAAGAAAGAATTCTGTCTTTCACCTCGGTGTCATTGTGTTTTGTCCTGAGAGGGGATCACTCTTTATTCTAAACCCTATTTAAATTCTAAAAACACTATCGACCTTAAATGTGCTGGGACTCAGACCCTTAGAACTTTGGTTTCCGATTGTCCTAGGCCAATTAAGAAAGTTTTATTCACATTGCTGAATCCTCTTTTTTTTTAATGGAAGCCCTTTTAATGTTTATCATCTTATTTTAAAATCTTCTAAATTTAAATATAAAATTGGCTCCTTTCTTCAGAATATGCAATTCTGAGTTTTGATATGTATGCAAATTCAAATAATCATCAAGAAAGATTATTTTTCTGATCAAAACCCAGTCAGAGATTATGCTGAGTGAAATAAGTCAAACCGAGAGAGTCAATTATCATATGGTTTCACTTATTTGTGGAGCATAATAAATAACACGGAGGACATGGGGAGATGGAGAGAAGGGAGTTGAGGGAAATTGGAAGGGGAGGTGAATCATGAGAGACTATGGACTCTGAAAACAACATGAGGGTCTAGAAGAGGAGGGGTGTGTGAGGTTGGGGGAACAAGGTGGTGGGTATTAGTGAGGGCACGTGTTGCATGGAGCACTGGGTGTGGTGCAAAAACAATGAACACTGTTATGCTGAAAAGAAAAATAAATATAGTGATATATGTTAAAAAAAAAAAACTAGTCAGACTCCTGAAACTTCTCCTAGTCCCATCTTTGCACTTTGCTGTAAAATTCAGTTTTAGCAAGTACCTTGCTAAGACCTAGTCTCCTCCACACTCTATATTTGATCTGATTCCTCAAACTCTATCCCACCAACTCAGGTGATATCTGATCTCCTGCCTTGCCTTTCAGAAGAATCCTGTTAGGTTGATTTAGTTAGATCATCCCTTCCTCCTGAGGTTTCCTGTTATACATTTTTAATTCACTGACTGCCACTCTGCTTCTTTTTTTTTTTCATTTTATTTATTTTTTCAGCGTAACAGTATTCATTCTTTTTGCACAACACGCAGTGCTCCATGCAAAACGTGCCCTCCCCATTACCCACCACCTGTTCCCCCAACCTCCCACCCTGACACTTCAAAACCCTCAGGTTGCCCCAACCTCCCACCCCTGACCCTTCAAAACCCTCAGGTGGTTTTTCAGAGTCCATAGTCTCTTATGGTTCGCCTACCCTCCCCAATGTCCATAGCCCACTCCCCCTCTCCCAATCCCACCTCCCCCCAGCAACCCCCAGTTTGTTTTGTGAGATTAAGAGTCATTTATGGTTTGTCTCCCTCCCAATCCCATCTTGTTTCATTTATTCTTCTCCTAACCCCTACCCCCCCATGATGCTTCTCGATGTCCTCATATCAGGGAGATCATATGATAGTTGTCTTTCTCCGATTGACTTATTTCACTAAGCATGATACGCTCTAGTTCCATCCACGTCGTCGCAAATGGCAAGATTTCATGTCTTTTGATGGCTGCATAGTATTCCATTGTGTATATATACCACATCTTCTTTATCCATTCATCTGTTGATGGACATCTAGGTTCTTTCCATAGTCTGGCTATTGTAGACATTGCTGCTATAAACATTCGGGTACATGTGCCCCTTCAGGTCACTATGTTTGTATCTTTAGGGTAAATACCCAGTAGTGCAATTGCTGGGTCATAGGGTAGTTCTATTTTCAACATTTTGAGGAACCTCCCTGCTGTTTTCCAGAGTGGTTGCACCAGCTTGCATTCCCACCAACAGTGGAGGAGGGTTCCCCTTTCATTGCATCCTCACCAGCATCTGTCATTTCCTGACTTGTTCATTTTAGCCATTCTGACTGGTGTGAGGTGATATCTCATTGTGGTTTTGATTTGTATTTCCCTGATGCCAAGTGACGTGGAGCATTTTTTCATGTGTCTGTTGGCCATCTGGATGTCTTCTTTGCAGAAATGTCTGTTCATGTCCTCTGCCCATTTCTTGATTGGATTGTTTGTTCTTTGGGTGTTGAGTTTGCTAAGTTCCTTATAGATTTTGGATACTAGCCCTTTATCTGATATGTCGTTTGCAAATATCTTCTCCCATTCTGTCAGTTGTCTTTTGGTTTTGTTAACTGTTTCCTTTGCTGTGCAAAAGCTTTTGATCTTGATGAAATCCCAACAGTTCATTTTTGTCCTTGCTTCCCTTGCCTTTGCCATTGTTCCTAGGAAGATGTTGCTACGGCTGAGGTCGAAGAGGTTGCTGCCTGCATTCTCCTCAAGGATTTTGATGGATTCCTTTCTCACATTGAGGTCCTTCATCCATTTGGAGTCTATTTTCGTGTGTGGTGTAAGGAAGTGGTCCAATTTCATTTTTCTGCATGTGGCTGTCCAATTTTCCCAGCACCATTTATTGAAGAGGCTGTCTTTTTTCCATTGGACATTCTTTCCTGCTTTGTCGAAGATTAGTTGACCATAGAGTTGAGGGTCGATTTCTGGGCTCTCTATTCTGTTCCACTGATCTATGTGTCTGTTTTCGTGCCAGTACCATGCTGTCTTGATGATGACAGCTTTGTAATAGAGCTTGAAGTCCGGAATTGTGATGCCACCAACTTTGGCTTTCTTTTTCAATATTCCTTTGGCTATTCGAGGTCTTTTCTGGTTCCATATAAATTTTAGGATTATTTGTTCCATTTCTTTGAAAAAAATGGATGGTATTTTGATAGGGATTACATTAAATGTGTAGATTGCTTTAGGTAGCATAGACATTTTCACAATATTTATTCTTCCAATCCAGGAGCATGGAACATTTTTCCATTTTTTGTGTCTTCCTCAATTTCTTTCATGAGTACTTTATAATTTTCTGTGTATAGATTCTTGACTGTAAATTCCAATTTGCCCAGGCTGTATTCAGATTTGAGCCATTTCTATCTGTTGCAAAATAAAGGTCCATTTAAAGGATAGGGCCATATACTTATTAGAATGGTCAGAAACAAAATCTGCCTTATTACCTTTAACAGAGTGTCATTGAAAAAAAAAATCAGAAAAAAAGGTGGCATTGATTTTTTGTTTGTTTTTGTAATACTATCATCAGAATCAGGACACAGAGTTCCATTACCAAAAAAACCTCCCTTGTCATTTCCACTTTATTCACACCTCCCAAATCTCTGCCCTCTGAATCTCCAATTTCTCTGTTACTCTTCATTTACCTTTTATAAGTTGTCTTAGAAACGGGATCACAACACGTCAGCTTTAGAGACTGGTTTCTTCAAATCAGCAAAATACCTTCTGATGTTTCCAAGTGCTTATACCTCATTCATCTTTATTTTTATTTTCAGCATGATTTAGGTATAACTGACAAGTACAATTGGAAGATATTTAAAATGTCCATTGTGAGGGTTTTATATCTATCTATCTATATCTATCTATCTACCTACACATATCTATATATACATATATCTTGTGAAAGGATTCCTTCTATGAACTTAATTAACACATCCCTCACCTCACATTTTCTGAAAGATTTATTTATGTATTAGAGAGAGTGAGAGGAAAGCTATTTGGGGAGGAGCAGAAGGAGAGAGAGAGAGAGAGAATTCTCAAGCAGACTCCCCAACCAAATCAGCCACCCAGGTGTCCCTTTTGTCTCACATTTTCATCTTGTTTTACATGGAATAACACTTAAATCCTAGTTTTCCACAAATTTTAATTCTGCTGTACAGTGTTATTAAGTATATTCATCTTGTTATACATGAGATCCGAAAACCTTATTCACCCTTTAGTTCAAAGTGTGTACTCTTTTATCATCCTTCCCTATTTTCCTGTTCTCATCTTGTAGAAAACATTTTTTCTATTTCTGTGAGTTTGACTTTTATTTTATTTTTTTTAATTCCACATGTAATTGATGCCATGCAGAACCTCTCAATGTCTCTCTCTTTTCACTTGGAATAAGGTTCTCAAGATTCATATTTGTTTTTTCACAATTGGCAAGGCATCCTGTCTCATGGCTTCAGAGTATTACAGTGTGTGTGTGTGTGTGTGTGTGTGTGTTTCATCTATTTATCCATTCATCTATCAGTGAACACTTAGACTGTTTCCATGATTTAGCAGCTGTGAATAATGTTGCAATGAACATGAGATTGAAACTATCCTTTCATCATTCTGTTTTCTTTTCTTTTGTACATATAGACAGATGAGAAATTGCTGGGTTATATGGTAGTTCTACAATAATTTTGAGTTCTACTTACTTGTGTGAGGAAACTCCATACTGGTTTCCATAGTTGCTGCACAATTTGAATGCCCACGAACAGTGAAAAATTCTACTTTCTCCACAGCCTCAAACGTACTTATTTTTGTTTTGCCATTCTAACAGATGGGAGTTGATATCTCATTCAGACTGGTTTTGATTTATGTGATGATTAGTGGTATCTTTCAGCTTTTAAAATAGCTATAATTATTTGTCTTCTTTGGAGAAATGTTCATTCTATTCCTTTCCCATTTTTAAATCACCTAATATGTAGTTTTCCCCCACGTTTTATTAAGATATAATTTTCACGTAACATTTTGTGTGATTATCATTTACAAAATGATTACCACATTAAAGATTTTTTAAATACATCTTTAGCGGTTACCATTTTGTTGTTATTTTAAGAACTAAAATATGCACTCTTAAAAACTTTCAAGCATGTAATAACATATTTTTATCTATAATCACTATATATTAAAACTTTACAAATTATTCCTCTTAAACCTAGAAGTTTGCACTCTTTAACCAATACCTCCTAATTTCCCCATTTCTCTAGTCTCTGGTCACAAATAATTTCCTCTCTGTTCCCGTGAGTTTGGCTTTTTAGAATCCAGGTTAATTGAAACTGTACTTACTTATGTCTGACTTATTTCATTTACCATATCGCCCTCAAATTTCACCCATATTGTCGCAAGTGTCAGGATTTCCACCTTCTTATAGCTAAAGACTATTCCATTAGACACCGCATCTCCCTTATTCATTCATTAATCTATGAAAACTTTGTTTTTTTCCAATATCTCTAATATTGTGAATAATGTTGCAGTGAATGGGAGGGTGTAGATAATGTCTATGACAGCAATTTTATATGCTTTGTGAAAGCATCCAGATTTGGATATTAACTCCTTATCAGGTATATGGTTTCAAATATTTTATCACATTCTATAGGTTACATTTTCATTTTTTAATTGGGTTTATGTGTGGATTTCTGCTTTTATTGCTTGTATTTCTTTATCTGCTTGTGTTATATATATGTGTGTGTGTGTGCGTGTGTTTGTGTGTGTGTGTGTTTGTATGTGTATATATACACACATTACTAGGAGGAGGTTGAGAATCCAACTCTTGTTTCTGCTCAGGTCATGACTTCAGAGACTTAAGATGAGTCCCATGTCAAGCTTTGCCCTTAACAAGGAGTATTTGTCCCTCACTGCCCCTCCCTTTCTGTGCCTCCCCTGCTCCTGCTCAATGTACATATTCACTTTTCCTCTCTCAAAATAAATGAGATAAATGAGTAAATCATATGTGCATATATATATATATAATATTTATATTCTATACTATATACTATATATATGCTTAGAACTGCCACTTACTTTTCCTATTCTTTATTCTGGAAATTAAATTGTTTTGAGTCTTAGATTTTAAGGTCTAATGGATTTTTATGATTAATGTAATACAAGGGTCCATTTTTTTTCTCAAACAGTTTGTTCTTGACTCTGTCCTTGCAATTCTGTTCCATATGTCTGTGTCTGCCTTTGGGATAGTGCCATACAATTTGATTACCATAGGAATAGTAAATCTAGTAATTTATAGTATTTATTTATATATTTATTTGTCATTTTTATTATGTCAGTTACCCTGAATATAGTACATCATTAGATTTGATTTAGTGTTCAATTGTTTATTAGTTGCATAATTAGATGCTCATCATAACACCTAATTTATACTTTAAAATCAGGGAAGGCATGCTATTATCTTTGCTTTTTTTCCTCAAAATTGTTTTGGCTACTCAGGGTCTTTTGTGGATACATACAAATTTTAGGATTTTGAAAAGTGGTATTGAAATTTAGATAGGGATTGCACTGAATATCTACATGGCTTTGAATATTAAGGGCATTTTAACAATAGTAACTTATCCTGTCCAGAAACATGGGGTATTTTTCCACTTATTTTATTCTTCAATTTATTTCATTAATGCCCTATAGTGTACAGATCTTCACTTATTTTGCTAAATTTGTTCCTAAGTATGTTATTATTTTAGATGTTATTGATAACGCGATTGTGTTACTTATATTCAGATAGTTAATTGTTAATATATATACACAAGTTTTTTTATTTTTTCAGCATAACAGTATTCATTGTTTTTGTACAACACCCAGTGCTCCATGCAAAACGTGCCCTCCCTATTACCCACCACCTGTTCCCCCAACTTCCCATCCCTGACCCTTCAAAGCTCTCAGATTGTTTTTCAGAGTCCATAGTCTCTTATGGATTGCCTCCCCTTCAAAAAATTTTTTTATAAACATATAATGTATTTTTATCCCCAGGGGTACAGGTCTGTGAATCGCCAGGTTTACACACTTCACAGCACTCACGATAGCACACACCCTCCCCAATGTCCATAACCCCCTCCCCCTCTCCCAACCCCACCTCCTCCCAGCAACTCCCAGTTTGTTTTGTGAGATTAAGAGTCATTTATGGTTTGTCTCCCTCCCAATCCCATCTTGATTCATTTATTCTTCTCCTATCCCCCTAACCCCCCATGTGGCTTCTCCATGTCCTCATATCAGGGAGATCATATGATAGTTGTCTTTCTCCGATTGACTTATTTCACTAAGCATGATACGCTCTAGTTCCATCCACTTCATCACAAATGGCAAGATTTCATTTCTTTTGATGGCTGCATAGTATTCCATTCTGTATATATACCACCTCTTCTTTATCCATTCATCTGTTGATGGGCATCTAGGTTCTTTCCATAGTTTGGCTATTGTAGACATTGCTGCTATAAACATTCGGATACACGTGCCCCTTTGGATCACTATGTTTGTATCTTTAGGGTAAATACCCAGTAGTGCAATTGCTGGGTCATACGGTAGTTCTATTTTCAACATTTTGAGGAACCTCCATGCTGTTTTCCAGAGTGGTTGCACCAGCTTGCATTCCCACCAACAGTGTAGGAGGGTTCCCCTTTCTCCGCAATGTTTAGGTTTTATTCTGTTAATGTGTTGGATTATATTCAGCTATTTGACTGTGTTGTATCATCCCGCCATCAGAAGGATAAAGCATACTTGATCATAATGTTTGATTCTTTTAACGTTCTGTATGTCGAATTCAGGTTATTTTATTTTTTTAAGTATATTTGCTTTTATTCATCTGGAATAATGTTTTTTATTTCAATTGGTATTTTTATCCGGCTTTGAATGGGGGTAAATCTCACTTAATAAAATATACTTAGAAGTCTTTTCTCCTCTTTAAATTCATTGAAGAGTTTAAGAAAGATTGGCATTATTTTTTTAATTTTTTTTCAATGTACCAGAGTTCATTGTTTATGTATCTCATCATTTGTTTCATGCAATAAGTGACCTCCATAATACCCACTACCAGCTCACCAAACCTCCCATCCCCTGAACCCTCAAAACCCTCAGATTATTTTTCAGAGTCCATAGTATCTCATGGTACATCTCCCCCTCAACTCCCTTCTCCTCTCCATCTCCCCATTTCCTCCGTGTTATTTCTTATGCTCCACAAATACGTGAAACAATATGATAATTGACTCTCTCTGCTTGACTTATTTCACTTAGCATAATCTCTTCTATTCATGTCCATGATGATACAAAAGTTGGATATTCAACCTTTCTGATGGAGGCATAATACTCCATAGTATATATGGACCACATCTTCCTTATCCATTCATCTATTGAGGGTCATCTTGGTTCTTTTCTTAGTTTGATGACTATGGACATTGTGCTATTAACATTGGGGTACAGATGGCTCTTCATTTCACTACATCTGTGTCTTTGGGGTAAATACCCAGTAGTGGAATTGCAGGTTCCTAGGGAAGCTCTATTTTTAATTTCTTGAGGAATCTCCACACTGTTTTGAAAAGTGTTTGCAACAACTTGCATTCCAACCAACAGTGCAAGAGGGTTCCCCTTTCTCCACATCCTCTCCAATACACGTTTTTTCCTGTCTTGTTAATTTTGGCTATTCTAACTGGTGAATGTTGATATCTCAATGTGGTTTGATTTGAATCCCTGATGGCTAGTGATGATGAACATTTTTTCATTTGTCTGTGAGCCATTTGTATGTCTTCATTGGAGAAGTGTCTGTTCATATCTTCTGCCCATTTTTTTAAATATTTTTTTTATTTATTTGACACAGAGAGAGAGAGATCACAAGTAGAGCAGCAGACAGAGAGAGAGGGGGAAGCAGGCTCCCTGTGGAGCAGAGAGCCCTATGCGGGACTCGATCCCAGGACCCTGAGACCATGACCTGAGCCGAAGGCAGCGACTTAACCCACTGAGCCACCCAGGCGCCCCTCTTCTGCCCATTTTTTGACATGATTATCTGTTTTGTGTGTGGTAAGTTTGAGGAGTTCTTTACAGATCCTGGATATAAGCCTTTTGTCTGTACTGTCATTTGCAAATATCTTCTCCCATTCCATGGGCGGCCTATTTGTTTTGTTGAATGCTTACTTTGCTGTGCAGAAAATTTTGATCTTGAAGAAGTCCCAAAAGTTCATTTTTGCTTTTGTTTCCTTTGCTCTGAAAACATATCTTGAAAGAAGTTTCTGTGGCTGATATTGAAGAGGTTACTACCTATATTTGCCTTTATGATTCTGATGGATTCCTGCCTCAC
Source organism: Meles meles (assembly GCF_922984935.1). Classification (NCBI taxonomy): domain Eukaryota; kingdom Metazoa; phylum Chordata; class Mammalia; order Carnivora; family Mustelidae; genus Meles; species Meles meles. The sequence goes on from NW_025721122.1 coordinate 478,281, forward strand.
GTTGAGGTCTTTTATCCATTTTGAGTTTATCTTTGTGTACGGTGTAAGAGAATGGTTGAGATTCATTTTTCTACATACAGTTGTCCAATTTTCCCAGCACCACTTGTTGAAAACACTGACTTTTTTCCACTGTATGTTTTTTTCCTGCTTTTTTGACGATTATTTGACCATAGAGTTGAGGGTCCATATTTGCACTCTTTACTCTGTTTCCCTGGTCTATATGTCTGTTTTTATGCCAGTACCATGCTGTCTTGGTGATCACAGCTTTGTGGTAAAGCTTCAAATCAGGCAACATAATGCCCCCATTTTTGTTTTTCTTTTTTAACATTTCCTTAGCAAGTTGGGGCAATTTTTTTGGCAATTCTAAAGAATTGTTTGCTCCAGCTCTTTGATAAATGCTGGTGGAATTTTGATCAGAATGGTATTGAAAATATAGGTTGCTCTAGGCAGTGTAGGCATTTTAACAGTATTTATTTTTCTGATCCATGAGCATTGAATGGTCTTCCACTTTTTTTGTCTTTGTCAATTTCTTTCATGAGTGTTCTGTAGTTCCTCGTGTAAAGATCCTTTACCTCTTTGGTTAGGTTTATTCCCAGGTGTCTTATGGTTCTTGGTGCTATAGTAAATGGAATCAATACTCTAATTTCCCTTTCTGTATTTCCATTGTCAGTGTATAAGAAAGCAACTGGTTTCTGTACATTGACTTTGTATCCTGCCACATCACTGAATTGCTGTATGAGTTCTAGTAGTTTGGGGGTGGAGTCTTTTGGGTTTCCATATAAAGTGTCTTGTCATATGTGAAGAGAGAGAGATTGACTTATTCATTGCCAATTTGAATACCTTTTATTTCTCTTTGTTTTCTGATTGTGGTTGCTAGGACTTCTAATACTATGTTGAACAAGAGTGGTGAGAGTGGGCATCCTTGTCATGTTCTTGATCTGAATGGGAAGGCTGTCAGATTTATCCTATTGATGACGATATTTGCTCTTCGTTTTTCATAGATAGATATTATGAAGTTGAAGAATATTCCCTCTCTCTATATACTCTGAAGCACTGAAATCAGGAATGGATGCTCGATTTTGTCAAATGCTTTTTCTGCAACAACTGAGAAGACAATGTGGTTCTTCTCTCTTCTCTTATTGATTTGTTCTATCACACTGATTGATTTGCATATTTTGAACCATCCTTGCAACCCAGGGATGAATCCCAACTTATCATGATGGATAATCTTTTTAACGTGTTGTTCGAGTCTTCTAACTAGGATCTTGGTGAGACTCTAAGCATCCATATTCATTAGGGATATTGGTCTGAAATTCTCCTTTTTGGTGAGGTCTTTGCCTGGTTTGGGGATCAGGGTAATTCTGGCTTCATAAAAAAAGAGTTTGGAAGTTTCTGCTTCATTTTTATGAAATAGCTTCAGGAGAATAGGTGTTATTTCTACTTTGAAAGTTTGATAGAATTCCCCAGGGAATCCATCAGGTCCTGGGTTCTTGTTTTTTGGGAGGTTATTGGTCACTGGTTCAATCTCATTACTAGATATCGGTCCATTCAGGTTGTCAATTTCTTCCTGGTTCAGTTTGGGAGTTTATAGTTTTCAAGGAATGGATCCATTTAATTTAGGTTGCTTAACTTATTGGCTTGTAACTGTTGATAATAATTTCTGATGATTGTTTCTATTTCCTTGGTGTTAGTTTTGATCTCTCCCTTTTCATTCATGATTTTATTAATTTGGGCCTTTTTTTTTCTTTTTTTTATTAGTTTGGCCAATGGTTTATCAATCTTATTGATTCTTTCCAAAAACCACCTTCTAGTTTCCTTGATGAGTTCTACTTTATCTCTAGTTTCTATCTCATTGATTTCTGCTATAATCTTGATTATTTCTCTTCTTATGTGTGGAGTTAGCTTAATTTGTTGTTGATTCTCCAGTTCTTTAAGGTGGAAAGACAACCAGTGTATTTGGGATTTTCAATTTTTTGAAGGAGGCTTGGATAGCTATATATTTCCCCCTTAGGACCACCTTTGCTGTATCCCATAGGTTTTGAACTGAAGTGTCTTCATTCTCACCAGTTTCCATGAATTGTTTAAATACTTATTTGATTTCCTGGCTTATCCAAGCATTCTTAAGTAAGGTGGTCTTTAGCTTCCAGGTGTTTGAATTCCTTCCAAACTTTTCCTTGTGGTTGAGCTCCAGTTTCAAAGCATTGTGACCTGAGAATATGCAGGAAATAATCTCAATCTTTTGGTATCTGTTGAGCCCTGATTTATGACCCAGTATATGGTCTATTCTGGAGAAGGTTCCATGTGCACTTGAGAGGAATGGGTACTCTGTTCTTTTAGGGTAGAATGCTCTCTATATATCTATGAGGTCCATCTGTTCCAATGTGTCATTCAATTCTGTTGTTTCTTTATTGATTTTATGCTTGGATGATCTGTGTATTACTGAAAGTGGCATGCTAAGATCTCCTACTATTATTATATTCCTGTCAATATGGGTCTTTATCTTGATCAACAGTTTTCTTATGTAATTGGCTTCTCTGATATTGGGCTCATTAATATTTACAATTGTTAGATCTTCTTGGTGGATAGTCCCTTGTAAAATGATATAGTGTCCTTTTATATCTATGACTAGTTTTTAGTTTAAAATCCAATTTATCTGATATGAGAATCACTATCCCAGCTTTCTTTGAGGCCCATTGGCATGAAAGATGCTTCTCCATCCCTTCACTTTCAGTCTGGATGTATCCTTAGGTTCAAAATGGGTATCTTGCAGGCAACATATGGATGGGTCCTGTCGTTTTATCTAATCTGCAACCCTGTGCCTTTTCATGGGTGCATTTAGGCCATTCACGTTGACAGTGAATATTGAGAGATATGTTTATATTGACATCATGTTACCTGTGAAGTCTTTGTTTCTGTACATTGTCTCCATATATTTCTGTTCAATGATATTCTTGGGTTTTTTTCTCTTTTATAGAACCCCCCTTAATATTTCATGCAATGTCGGCTTGGTGGTCGCATAGTCTTTTAAGCCTTGTCGGTCTTGGAAACTCTTTATCTATCTATCCATTTTGAATGTCAGTCTTGCTGGATAAAATATTCTTGGCTGCATGTTCTTCTCATGCAGTTTCCTGAATACTGAATACATCTTGCCAGGCCTTTCTGGCTTACCAGGTTTCTGTGGACATGTCTGACATTATTCTGATAAGTGTTCTTTTATACCTAAGGAATCTCTTCCCCCTAGCTGCTTTCAAGAACTCCTGTCTGAATTTATGATTCATCATTTTCTCAATCAGGTGTCTCAAGGTCTTTTTAGATTCTATGGTCTTGGGGAGAGAACTTTCTGCCTCTATTACATGAACGCTGGTTCCATTCACAAGATTCAGAAAATATTCATGGAGGATTTCTTCAACTATATATTCTAGTCTTCTTTATTTCTTCTCCCCCTCAGGGATTCCAGTAATTCTGACGTTGGATGGTTTCATAGCATCATTTATTTCCCTAATTCTGATTTCATGGCTTCTAAACTGTTTGTTCCAGGCTTTTTGCTGAATCTTTTCTCTATCTGTTTTTCCTCCAGATCACTAATTCTATCTTCTGCCTCAGTTACCCTAGTTGTTAGAGAAATTAAATTAGATTGGAACTCATTGAGTATATTGTGAACATCATCCCTGGTGGCTTTAACTTCTGCCCCAATCAATTCCATTTTTTCATCAAAGCTTTTTTCCAATGTTGCTATTGCCTTAGTAATTATTAGCCTGAATTCCTTTTCTGACATACTGTCTATGTCCATATCCAAAAGCTCTGATGGAGAGGGTCCAGTATTTGAATTTTTCTTCTGTTGGGCATTCTTCTTCCTCATTATTTTGATGAGAGATGGCTGAATGCATGTGTAGTTGAATGTATCAACCATGGTGTAGCCAAGATGCACTCTGGAATGATTCTGAGCAACTGAGAGTCCCCGCCAAAAAGAAAAAGACAGAGAGAGAGAGAGAGAGAGAGAGAGAGAGAAGGAAGAAAAATAAAGGAGAAGGCCTAGCACGATTGGGCCCCAAAGTTAAGATTTATGAAGTATACAAACAAGAACAGACAAACAAAAAGATCGACAAAAGTATATGACAAGAGAACAAACAAACAAATAAATAAATAAATAAAAAGAAGCCAGTCAAAATGATCCCCATGTATAAGATTTAGATACTAGCAGAGCAAAAACAAATACACAGAAACACTGACAGAAGAAAAAGGAGGATGGTTATAAATTCTCAGTGTGGGTGTGAACGGTTATTTTCATTCTTCCTGGATGTATCTTGATATCTTTGTTAAAGGACTCAAGCTTCCTGAGATAAAAAGGGGGTTTAAAACTTGTTTACTTATAGGGTTAGCATTGATTGGGGAAAGGGGATTACCTTGAAGCTTATCTCTATTGGAATATTAAAAATATAATTAATTAAAAATAGATAAGCAAAAGAAAAACACAGGTATATGTATCAAAAAAGTTCAGGTTAAAAGGTTATTATGTGGGGTGCCTGATTGGCTCAGTGGGTTAGTCCTCTGCCTTCAGTTCAGGTCATGATCCCAGGGTCCTGAGATCGAGGCCCTGCATCAGGCTCTCTGCTTGGCAGGGAGCCTGCTTCCCGCCCCCCCCCCCCATCTGCCTCTCTGCCTCTTTGTGATTTATGTCTGTCAAATAAATTTTAAAAAAATGTTATGGAATTTGATGTACTGAGCATCTCATTGTGGTGGTAAATAGGTTAAAAAGTTATATAAAAAAATGAAAAGAACCATAATAATGGGAACGAATTAAAAATAAATGTTGTATCTATGTAGTAGTAATGGTTGTCCTCTTGGTTTTTGTTTTGTTTTGTTTTGTGTTTTAATTTGTTTTTGTCTGGCTTTCTGTGGGAGGGTCCTGCTGCATGGATTTTAGGGACTCTTGCTAGAGTTGAGTCCTCCTACCCCATCAAGGGGCTGGGCTCTGAGGAAACCGGTTTTTCAGGATTTTGTTCTCTGGAAGTTTGTTTGTTTGTTTGTTTGTTTTTTTCTCACCTTGGCAGCTTTTGACTGTTCTTTGGAGGTTTAGAGGAAAGCTAACTGCACCCAGACCCACATCTCAGAGAGAAACCTCAGTCTGTTCCCCACTGGGTGACCCAGAGCACATAAATTCCCCTTGCCCTGGCAGAGCACATTCCCAGTCATGATCTCTGGGGTCACAGGAACTCCTACTTGTACCCAAAAACCATGATAAATACTTACCTCTGTGGTCTGGACAGGTCTCAACCACCAGGGAGGTCCCAACCAGAGATAGCACACTGAGATTTTAACACTGGTCCAGGCTGAGAGTGTTCAGAATCTATGGGTCCTAGAGAGCAATGGCTAGCACCTGCCTGGACCTCTCTCAGGGGAGGGTGTGGAGCGTGACTCAGAATCTGGTCTTGTGTAGAGAACAAAAGTCTGTGGTTCTAGAGAGCACTGGCTGGTGTCCACACTAGATTCCCCCACAGGCACCCCCACCCAGAGGCTCTCAGGCAGGGTGCTCAGGGACCAAGACCTGGTTTCTTCACAGTGCTCTCTAGTTCCCTGCCAGCTGTGGTCATCCTGGGCCTGTGGGCTTAAGTCCCTGTCCCTAACCGTCCAATTCCCCCAATATCCCATTAAGATATTTTTCTATTTTTGAGTGCTTTCAACCAGACTCCAAGTTAATGCTGGTTCCCAATCACAGAGCACTCTCATATTGGGGTATTACTTTCCAATGGGTCACTTCTGGTGGCTCCCCCCATTTTGTTTATCTTCTGATATCATTCTGATGTTCGCACTCTGCTTTACCTGTCCACTGGTGTCTTCTCCCCCCGTAGATATCCAGAATTGTATAATTCTAATCTCAGGCTGACTTTACAGGTGATCAGAGCTCTTTGGTAGGTAATCAGCTCACTTTAGGAGACTGGTTGAAACAGCACCTCTTACTTCTCTGTCATCTTGTCTCCTCCCTGCATTAAGCTTCCTGTGTTTCTGTATATATTAGGTAGAACTCCACAGTGAAGGCATTTCTTTTCTTTTCTTTTCTTTTTGGTATGGAACATATTTTATTAAATCTAGGCTCATAACCTGTTATTTTTCTTTTTTATTTTAACTCAGGCAACATATAGTACATCATAATTTTAAGATGTGCCTTTCAGTAATTCATCAGTTTCATATAACACCAAGTTCTCATCACATCACATGCCTTCCTTAATGCCCCTCAGTCACCCTATCACCACACTGACCTTCCCTCCAACAACCCTCAATTTCTTTCCCATAGTTAAGAATTTCTCATAATTTGTCTCCCTCTCTGATTTCTGTTATTACACTATTCTGGTTTCCCTCTCTTCACTTATGATCCTCTGTGTTGTTTCTTATATTTTTCATATGAGTAAAACCATATGATAATTTTCCTTCTCTGACTGGCTTATTTTGTTCTGCATAACATTTTTTTTCACAGATCTGGAACCAATAATCCTATCATTTTTATGAAACCAGAAAAGACCCTGGATAGCCAAAGGAATGTTGAAAAGGAAAACTGAAGCTGCTGGCATCACAGTGCCAGACCTCAAGCTATATTACAAAACTGTAATCATCAAGACGGTGTGGTACTGGCACAAAAACAGACACGTAGATCAATGGAACAGAATAGAGAACACAGAGGGGTATAGCTCAGTGGTAGAGCATTTGACTGTAGAATAGGGAACTCAGAAACTGACACTGAAACTCCATGGCCAACTAATCTTCCACAAAGCATGAAAGAATATCCAATTAAAAAAAAAAGATAGTCTCTTGAACAAATGGTGTTGGGAAAATTGGACAGCCACATGCAGAAGAATGAAACTGGACCATATTATTATATGATGTACAAAAATATATGGGAGATGGATGAAAGACCAAAATGTGAGATAGGAATCTATAAAAATCCTAAAGGAGAACATAGGCAGCAACCTCTTTGACATAGCCACAGTAACATTTTGCTAGACACATCTCCAAATGAAAGAGAATCAAAAGGAAAAAAGAACTATTGGGACTTCAAAAAGATAAAAGTCTGCACAGAAAAGGAAACATTCAACAAAACTAAAAGGCACCCTAGAGATCAGAAGAAGATATTTATTTGTAAATGACATATCAGATAAAGGGCCAATAATTTATAAAGAACCTGTTACTCAACATTCAAAAGACAAATAGTCCAATCAAGAAATGGGCAGAAGACATGAACAGAAACTTCTTTAAAGAAGACATAAGAATTGCTTAGAGACATGTGAAAAAATGTTAACCTTGTTAGTCATCAGGGAAATACAAATCAAAAACAGAGTGGGATATGACCTCACACCAGTCAGAATGGCTAAAATTAACAAGACAGGAAACAATAAATGTTGGAGAGGATGGGGATAACGGGGAATGCTCTTATACTGTTGGTGGTAATGCAAACTTGTACAGTCACTCTGGAAAACAGTACAGAAGTTTGTCATGAATTAAAAATAAAGAAATCCTATGACCCAGCAGTTCTGCTATTCAGTGGGTATTTGTCCCAAAGATACATATGTGATCCAAAAGGGCAATTACACTTCAATCTTTATTGCAGCATTATCCATAATTGCCAAACTATGGAAAGAACTAAGATGTCCATCGACAGAAGAATGGATAAAGAAGATGTGAGATATATATATATATATATATATATAGAGAGAGAGAGAGAGAGAGAGAGATCTATACATATATATGACATATATATGTTATATATTTATTACTCAGCCATCAGAAAGGATGAACACTTATTTTATTTCTCTTTTTGTATTTTATTATGATTCAGTGTTGCTGAGTTTTATGTGATTCAAAATTCACCAATGTCTTCCATATTATCCAATTTAATTGTGTATAATTGTCCATAGTAATCTCTTATAATGCTCTGTATTCCTGTGGAGTAGTTTAAATATGTCCTTCTGCGGCACATGGGTGGCTCAGTGGGTTAAGCCTCTGCCGTCGGCTCAGGTCATTATCTCAGGGTCCTGAGATTGAGTCCCACATCGGGCTTCCCGTTCAGCAGTGAGCCTGCTTCTCCCTCTCTCTCTGCCTGCCTCACTGCCTGCTTGTGATCTCTCTCTCTCTCTCTCTCTCTCTGTCAAATAAATATATATAACTTTAAAAAATAAATATGCCTTTCCATTTTTAATTTTATTTATTTTTTTATTCTCTAATTATTATTGGTAAGTCCAACTAATTGTTTCACCATTTAGATTTTTATTTAAAGGAAACTTTAATTTAATTGATTATTTCTATAGTTTTTTTTTATTTTTCTCAAGTTCCTTTATTAAAATATATTAAACCAGTGAAAACAACAATTTAGATGTAAAGATATGAGCAGTATAGTATTATTTCCTAGTTGTTTTTAATACATGTGATTGTGTATACTCTCATACTTGAATGGTAGGGACAAAGAATTTGGATGGATTAAGGAAATGAACTATGGCCACCAAAATATTATTGGCCACCAAAATTTTATTCTAATTATTTTACAATTTCTGGCTGACACAGTTGAATTGCTTCCAGTCTTGCCTTATAAAACTCAGAAAACATAGACTCAATATAACTTTCAAGGACAATTCTGAATGTTAATGTATCCATTTTCAGCCTCATGGCAGAAAGAGTTTTATTACCCAGTGTAAGCTCTGGAATGTCAAAGGCGTGATAGGCAGTATAGACTCCACACGCACAAAAAAATGCATAGTCATTTTATTCTAAATTGCTTCACTTGAAAATATGGCATGAAAATCTAGAGAGAGGAACTAAAAGTAAGTGATTTGATAGTGCTCTAAAATATTGAGACTCAAAAAATTAAAGTCCTTGGATAAAAATGCTCATGTCTTTGAGTTTGTGCTGTGACCAATCCCAAATAAGTTCCTTTCCATCTACCATAGGGTTTGCATAGAAATGAGCTGCTCTGATAGGTACCAAACATCATTGTCTAACAGGAAAGGACTGCAGATTTTCCAGAAATTAACAGACCTTGTCCCAAACCTGCTTCTCCATTAGTATATTATATAATAAAGCATTCCAAGGAGCAAACTAGCTGATTAGACATTTTGGGTACTCATGTAGGATTTTTTTTTCTTTTTTTAATTAATTTATTTTTCAGCGTAACAGTATTCATTGTTTTTGCACAATACCCAGTGCTCCATGCAAAACGTGCCCTCCCTATTACCCACCACCTGTTCCCCCAACCTCCCACCCCTGACCCTTCAAAACCTTCAGGTTGTTTTTCAGAGTCCCTAGTCTCTTATGGATTGCCTCCCCTTCCAATTTTTTTTTATAAACATATAATGTATTTTTTATCCCCAGGGGTACAGGTCTGTGAATCTCCAGGTTTACACACTTCACAGCACTCACGATAGCATATACCCTCCCCAATGTCCATAACCCCCTCCCCCTCTCCCAACCCCACCTCCCCCCAGCAACCCCCAGTTTGTTTTGTGAGATTAAGGGACATTTATGGTTTTTCTCCCTCCCAATCCCATCTTGATTCATTTATTCTTCTCCTATCCCCCAACCCCCCATGTTGATTCTCCATGTCCTCATATCAGGGAGATCATATGATAGTTGTCTTTCTCCGATTGACTTATTTCACTAAGCATGATACCCTCTAGTTCCATGAACGTCGTCACAAATGGCAAGATTTCATTTCTTTTGATGGTTTCATAGTATTCCATTGTGTATATATACCAATTCTTCTTTATCCATTCATCTGTTGACGGACATCTAGGTTCTTTCCATAGTTTGGCTATTGTAGACATTGCTGCTATAAACATTCGGGTACACGTGCCCATTCGGATCACTATCTTTGTATCTTTAGGGTAAATACCCAGTAGTGCAATTGCTGGGTCATAGGGTAGTTCTATTTTCAACATTTTGAGGAACCTCCATGCTGTTTTCCAGAGTGGTCGCACCAGCTTGCATTCCCACCAACAGTGGAGGAGGGTTCCCCTTTCTCCACATCCTCGCCAGCATCTGTCATTTCCTGACTTGTTAATTTCAGCCATTCTGACTGGTGTGAGGTGACATCTCATTGTGGTTTTGATTTGTATTTCCCTGATGCCGAGTGACGTGGAGCACTTTTTCATGTGTCTGTTGGCCATCTGGATGTCTTCTTTGCAGAAATGTCTGTTCATGTCCTTTGCCCATTTCTTGATTGCATTGTTTGTTCTTTGGGTGGTGAGTTTGCTAAGTTCCTTATAAATTTTGGATACTAGCCCTTTATCTGATGTGTCGTTTGCAAATATCTTCTCCCATTCTGTCAGTTGTCTTTTGCTTTTGTTAACTTTTCCTTTGCTGTGCAAAAGCTTTTGATCTTGATGAAATCCCAGTAGTTCATTTTTGCCCTTGCTTCCCTTGCCTTTGCTGATGTTCCTAGGAAGATGATGCTGCAGCTGAGGTCCAAGAGGTTGCTGCCTGCGTTCTCCTCAAGGATTAAGATGGATTCCTTTCTCACATTGAGGTCCTTCATCCATTTGGAGTCTATTTTCGTGTGTGGTGTAAGGAAGTGGTCCAATTTCATTTTTCTGCATGTGGCTGTCCAATTTTCCCAGCACCATTTATTGAAGAGGCTGTCTTTTTTCCATTGGACATTCTTTCCTGCTTTGTCGAAGATTAGTTGACCATAGAGTTGAGGGTCGATTTCTAGGTTCTCTATTCTGTTCCACTGATCTATGTGTCTGTTTTTGTGCCAGTACCATGCTGTCTTGATGATGACAGCTTTGTAATAGAGCTTGAAGTCCGGAATTGTGATGCCACCAACTTTGGCTTTCTTTTTCAATATTCCTTTGGCTATTCGAGGTCTTTTCTGGTTCCATATAAATTGTAGGATTATTTGTTCCATTTCTTTGAAAAAAATGGACGGTATTTTGATAGGGATTGCATTAAATGTGTAGATTGCTTTAGGTAGCATAGACATTTTCACAATATTTATTCTTCCAATCCAGGAGCATGGAACATTTTTCCATTTCTTTGTGTCTTCCTCAATTTCTTTCATGAGTACTTTATAATTTTCTGCGTATAGATTCTTAGCCTCTTTGGTTAGGTTTATTCCTAGGTATCTTATAGTTTTGGATGCAATTGTAAATGAGATTGACTCCTTAATTTCTCTTTCTTCTGTCTTGTTGTTGGTTAACAGAAATGCAACTGATTTCTCTTCATTGATTTTATATCCTGACACTTTACTGAATTCCTGTACAAGTTCTAGCAGTTTTGGAGTGGACTCTTTTGGGTTCTCCACATATGGTATCATATCATCTGCGAAGAGTGATAGTTTGACTTCTTCTTTGCCAATTTGGAGGCCTTTAATTTCTGTTTGTTGTCTGATTGCTGAGGCTAGGACTTCTAGTACTATGTTGAATAGCAGTGGTGATAATGGACATCCCTGCCGTGTTCCTGACCTTAGCGTAAAAGCTTTCAGTTTTTCTCCACTGAGAATGATATTGCGGTGCGTTTTTCATAGATGGCTTTAATAATATTGAGGTATGTGTCCTTTATCCCTACACTTTGAAGAGTTTTGATCAGGAAGGGAAGTTGTACTTTGTCAAACGCTTTTTCAGCATCTATGGAGAGTATCATATGGTTCTTGTTCTTTCTTTTATTAATGTGTTCTATCACATTGATTGATTTGCGGATGTTGAACCAACCCTGCAGCCCTGGAATAAATCACACTTGACCGTGGTGAATAATCCTTTTAATGTACTGTTGAATCCTATTGGCTAGTATTTTGGCGAGAATTTTTGCATCTGTGTTCATCAAGGATATTGTTCTGTAGTTCTGATTTTTGGTGGGATCCTTGTCTGGTTTTGGGATCAAGGTGATGCTGGCCTCATGAAATGAGTTTGGAAGTTTTCCTTCCATTTATATTTTTTGGAACAGTTTCAGGAGAATAGGAATTAGTTCTTCTTTAAATGTTTGGTAGAATTCCCCTGGGAAGCCATCTGGCCCTGTTCTTTTGTTTGTTTGGAGATTTTTGTTGACTGTTTCAATCTCCTTACTGGTTATGGGCCTGTTCAGGTTTTCTATTTCTTCCTGGTTCAGTTGTGGTAGTTTATATGTCTCTAGGAATGCATCCATTTCTTCCAGATTGTCCAATTTGTTGGCGTAGAGTTGCTCATAGTATGTTCTTCTAATTGTCTGTATTTCTTTGGTGTTAGTTGTGATCTCTCCTCTTTCATTCATGATTTCATTTCTTTGGGTCCTTTCTCTTTTCTTTTTGATGAGTCTGGCCAGGGGTTTATCAATCTTATTGATTCTTTCAAAGAACCAGCTCCTAGTTTCATTGATTTTTTCTTTTTTTTTTTGGTTTATATTTCTTTGATTTCTGCTCTGATCTTTATGATTTCTCTTCTCCTGTTGGGTTTAGGGTTTCTTTGTTGTTCTTTCTCCAGCTCCTTTAGGTGTAGGGTTAGGTTGAGTACTTGAGACCTTTCTTGTTTCTTGAGAAAGGCTTTTACCACTATATATTTTCCTCTCAGGACTGCCTTTGCTGTGTCCCACAGATTTTGAACCATTGTGTTTTGATTTTCATTTGTTTCCATGAATTTTTTCAATTCTTCTTTAATTTCCTGGTTGACCCATTCATTCTTTAGAATGATGCTGTTTAGTCTCCATGTATTTGGGTTCTTTCCAGCTTTCCTCTTGTGATTGAGTTCTAGCTTCAGAGCATTATGATCTGAAAATATGCAGGGAATGATCCTAATCTTTTGATACGGATTGAGACCTGATTTGTGACGCAGGATGTGATCTATTCTGGAGAAGGTTCCATGTGCACTAGAGAAGAATGTGTATTCTGTTGCTTTGGGATGAAATGTTCTGAATATATCTGTGATGTCCATCTGGTCCAGTGTGTCATTTAAGGCCTTTATTTCCTTGTTGATCTTTGGCTTGGATGATCTGTCCATTTCAGTGAGGGGAGTGTTAAATTCCCCTACTATTATTGTATTATTATTGATGTGTTTCTTGATTTTGTTATTAATTGGTTGATATAGTTGGCTGCTCCCAGGTTAGGGGCATAGATATTTAAAATTGTTAGATCTTCTTGTTGGACAGACCCTTTGAGTAGGATATAGTGTCCTTCATCTTCTCTTATTATAGTCTTTGGCTTAAAATCTAATTGATCTGATACAAGGATTGCCACCTCAGCTTTCTTCTGATGCCCATTAGCATGGTAAATTGTTTTCCACCCCCTCACTTTCAATCTGGAGGTGTCTTCGCGTCTAAAATGAGTTTCTTGTAGGCAACATACTGATGGGTTTTGTTTTTTTATCAATTCTGATACCCTGTTTCTTTTTATTGGGGCATTTAGCCCATTAACATTCAGGGTAACTATTGAGAGATATGAATTTAGTGCCATTATTAGCCTGTAAGTTGACTGTTACTGTATATTGTCTCTGTATCTTTCTGATCTACTACTTTTAGGCTCTCTCTTTGCTTAGAGGACCCCTTTCAATATTTCCTGTAGAGCTGGTTTGGTGTTTGCAAATTCTTTCAGTTTTTGTTTGTTCTGGAAGCTTTTTATCTCTCCTTCTATTTTCAATGATAGCCTAGCTGGATAGAGTATTCTTGGCTGCATGTTTTTCTCGTTGAGTGCTCTGAATATATCATGCCAGCTCTTTCTGGCCTGCCAGGTCTCTGTGGAGAAGTCTGCTGCCAATCTAATATTTTGACCATTGTATGTTACAGGCTTCTTTTCCCGGGCTGCCTCCAGGATATTCTCTTTGTCACTAAGACTTGTAAATTTTACTATTAGGTGACGGGGTGTGGACTTATTCTTGTTGACTTTGAGGGGAGTTCTCTGCATCTCCTGGATTTTGATGCTTGTTCCCTTTGCCATATTAGGGATATTCTCTCCAATAATTCTGTCCAATAGACCTTCTTCTCCCCTCTCTCTTTCTTCTTCTTCTGGAATCCCAATTATTCTAATGTTGTTTTGTCTTATGGTGTCACTTATCTCTCGAATTCTCCCCTCGTGGTCCAATAGCTGTTTGTCCCTCTTTTGCTCGGCTTCTTTATTCTCTGTCATTTGGTCTTCTATATCACTAATTCTTTCTTCTGCCTCATTGATCCTAGCTGTGAGAGCCTCCATTTTTCATTGCACCTCATTAATAGCTTTTTTGATTTCAACTTGGTTAGATTTTAGTTCTTTAATTTCTCCAGAAAGGGCTTTTATATCTCCAGAGAGAGTTTCTCTAATATCTTCCATGCCTTTTTCGAGCCCGGCTAGAACGTTCAGAATCGTCATTCTGAACTCTTGATCTGATATATTACCAATGTCAGTGTTGATTAGGTCTCAAGCCTTCGGTACTGTCTCTTGTTCTTTTGTTTGTGGTGATTTTTCTGCCTTCCCATTTTGTCCAAATGAGAGGATATGAAGGATCCAATAAAATACTAAAAGGATGGCAAAGACCCCAGAAAAATGCGCTGTAACCAAATCAGAAGAGACCCCAAATTGTGGGAGGGAGAACAGGGATAAAAACAAGTTCAGAAAAAAAAGAAAAAAAATTTTAAAAGAATAAAGAAAAAATATTAAAAAGAAAGAAAAAAATATATATATTTAGATAAACTAGTCAAGAAACGTTAAAAAAGAAAAGGGTAAAAGTTTTAAAAAATTTAGCAGATGAAGAAAAAAGAAAAAAGAAAAAAAATTGAAAAAAGAAAAAAAAATTGAATTAGCCGCAAGACTATAGAATCATGGGGAGAAAGCCATGAGTTCTGTGCTTTGCTTTCTCCTCCTCTGGAATTGCGCTGCTGTCTTAGGAATTGAACCTGCTTTCCTTGATAGATGAACTTCGTCCTGGCTGGATATTTTGTTGATTTTCTCGGGGAGGGGCCTGTTGTAGTGACTCTCAAGTGTCTTTGCCTGAGGCGGGATTGCACCACCCTTACTGGGGGCTGGACTAAGTAATCTGCTCGGGGTAGCTTTTGGGAGCTTCTGTTCCCTGAACACTTTCCGTAGAGTTCTGGAGGATGGGAATGAAAATGGCGGCCTCCTAGTCTCCGGCCCAGAGGAGCCGAGAGCCTGGGGCCCCACTCCTCAGTGCGCCCCCAGAGGACAGCACACTATCACTCCCGAATCCCCAGTCTCTAGCCACGCTCCGAGCTCACCCAGCCCGTGACCAGTTCAAGGTAACCCTGAGCTGAGAGTTCAGTCCTCGGCTCTGTGTCTGTAGCTGGCTTCTCTGTTCTAGTAACTGCGAGCTCTGCGACACTCTGACACCCCCGATCCTTCTGTGACACTGCGGAACCTGGGGCCACACTGACCCCGTGTGGGCCTCACCCTTGTTTAGCCTCTGGAGCAATGTCCCTCAGTGGAACAGACTTCTAAAAGTCCTGATTTTGTGCTCCGTTCCTCCGCCGCTTGCCGGGAGCCGGCCCCTCCCGCCGCGCTCTATCTTCCCATCATTTTAGATTCACTTCTCCGCCAGTCCTACCTTTCAGAAAGTGGTTGATTTTCTGTTTCTAGAATTGCTGTTCTTCTTCTCTTCGATCTCCCGTTGGATTTGTAGGTGTTTGCAATGTTTAGATAAGCTATCAAGCTGATCTCCTGCTACCTGATGTAGTCTCTGCCTGCTACTTCTCCGCCATCTTGACTCCTCCTCCCTCTTTGTGTTTTTAATTTGAATCTCCCTGATGGCTAGTGATGATGAACATTTTTTCATGTGTCTGATAGCCATTTGTATATCTTCGTTGGAGAAGTGTCTGTTCATGTCTTCTGCCCAATTTTTATATGATTATATGTTTTGTGTGTGTTGAGTTTGAGGAATTCTTTATAGATCCTGGATATAAACCTTTTTTCTGTACTGTCATTTTTGAATATCTACTCCCATTCCGTGGGTTGTCTCTTTGTTTCATTGACTGTTTCCTTTGCTTTGCATAAGCTTTTGATCTTGAGGAAGTGCCAAATGTTCATTTTTGCTTTTGTTTCCTTTGTCTTAGGATACATATCTTGAAAGATGTTGCTGTGACTGATATCAAAGACATAATTGTCTATGTTCTCCTCTAGGATTCTGATGGATTCCTGTCTCACGTTGAGGTCTTTTTTCCATTTCGAATTTATCTTTGTGTATGGTGTAAGAGAATGGTTGATTTTCATTCTTCTACATGTAGCTGACCAGTTATCCCAGCACCATTTATTGAAGAGACTGCCTCTTTTCCATTGTATATTTTTTCCTGTTTTGTCGAAGATTATTTGACCATAGAGTTGAGGGTCCATATCTGGGCTCTCTACTCTGTTCCACTGGTCTATGTGTCTGTTTTTATGCCAGTACCATGCTGTCTTGGTGATCACAGCTTTGTAGTAATGCTTGAAATCAGGTAACAAGATGCCACCAGTTTTGTTTTTGTTTTTCAACATTTAGTTAGCAATTCAGGGTCTTTTCTGATTCCATACAAATTTTAGGATTATTTGCTCCAGCTCTTTGAAAAATACCAGTGGAATTTTGATCAAATGGCATTAAAAGTATATATTGCCCTAGGCAGTATAGACATTTTAACAATGTTTATTCTTCCGATCCAAGTGCATGGAATGGTCTTACATCTTTTTGTGTCTTCTTTGATTTCTTTCCTGAGCTTTCTGTAGATCCTCAAGTATAGATCCTTTACCCCTTTGGTTAGGTTGATTCCCCGGTATCTTATGGTTCTTGGTGCTATTGTAAATGGAAATGATTCTCTATTTTCCCTTTCTGTATTTTCATCGTCACTGTATAAGAAAGCCACTGATTTATGTACATTAACTTTGTATCATGCCATGTTACTGAATTGCTGTAAGAGTCCAAGTAGTTTGGGGGTGGAGTCTTTTGGGTTTTCCATAAAAAGTACATGTCATCTGCAAAGAGAGAGAGTTTGACTTCTTCCTTGCCAATTCAGACACATTTTATTTCTCTTTGTTGTCTGATTGCCATTGCTAGGACTTCTAATACTATGTTGAACAAGAGTGGTGAGAGTGGGCATACTTGTCATGCTCCTGATCTCACCGGGAAGGCTACAAGCATTTTCCTATTGAGGATCATATTTGCTGTGGGTCTTTCATACATAGATTTTATGAAGTTCAGGAATGTTCCCTCTATCCCTATACTTTGAAGTGTTTTAATCAAGAACGGATCCTGGATTTTGTCAAATGCTTTTTCTGCATCAATTGAGAGGACCATGTGGTTCTTCTCTCTTCTCTTTTTGATTTGTTCTATCACACTGATTGATTTGCGACTGTTGAACCAACCTTGCAACACAGGGATGAATCCCACCTGGTCATGGTGGATAATCTTTTTAATGTGCTGCTGGATCCTGTTTGCTAGGATCTTGTTGAGAATCTTAGCATCCATATTCATCAGTGATATTGGTCTGAAATTCTCCTTTTTGGTAGGGTCTTTGCCTGGTTTGGGGATCCAGGTAATGTTGGCTTCAAAAAAAGAGACTGGAAGGTTTCCTTCTGATTCAATTTTTAGGAAGAGCTTCAGGAGAATTGGTGTTATTTCTTCTTTGAAAGTTTGGTAGAATTCCCCAGGGAATCTGTCATGTCCTGGGCTCTTGTTTTTTGGGAGGTTTTTGATCACTGCCTCAATCTTGTTACTAGATATCAGTCAATTCAGGTTGTCAATTTCTTCCTTGTTTAATTTTGGGAGTTAATAGTTTTCCACGAATGCATCCATTTCATCTAGGTTGCTTAGCTTATTGTCATATATCTGTTGGTAATAATTTCTAATGATTGTTTATATTTCCTTGGTTGTAGTTGTGATCTCTCCCTTTTCATTCATAATTTTATTAATTTGGGCTTTCTCTCTTTTCTTTTGGATTAGTGTGACCAATGCATTATCGATCTTTTTGATTCTTTCAAAATACCAGCTTTCAGTTCCATTGATACGTTCTACTGTATCTCTGGTTTCTACCTCATTGATCTGTGCTCTAATCTTGATTATTTTCCTTCTTGCGTATGGAGGTGGTATGATTTGTTGTTGATTCTCCAGTTCTTTAAGGTGTAGAGACAGCTGGTGTGTTCTGGTTGTTTCAATTTTTGTGAGGGAAGCTTGGATGGCTATGAATTTCCCCCTTTGAACCTACTTTGCTGTATCCCATAAGTTTTGGACCAAAGTGTCTTCATTTTCATTGGTTTCCATGAATTGGTTAAGTTCTTCTTTGATCTCCTGGTTGATCCAGCATTCTTAAGCAAGGTGGTCTTTAGCTTCCAGGTGTTTGAGTTCCTTCCGAATTTTTCCTTGTGATTAAGCTCCAGTATCATAGCACTGTGACCTCAGAATATGCAGGGAATAATGTCAGTCTTTTGGTATCGGTTGAGTCCTGCTTTGTGACCCTGTATGTGGTCTATTCTGGAGAAGGTTCCATGTGCACTTGAGAAGAATGAGTATTCTGTTGTTTTAGGGTGGAATGTTCTGTATATGTCTAAGAGGTCCATCTGGTCCAATGTTTCATTCAATGCTCTTATTTATTAATTTTCTGCTTCTATGATCTGTCTATTACTGAGAGAGGCATATTAAGATCTCCTAATATTAATGTGTTCATATCAATATGACTCTTTATCTTGATTAATAGTTTTCTTATATAATTACCTGCTCCCATATTGGGGGCATAGATATTTACAATTGTTAGATCGTCTTGGTGGATAGTGCCTTTAAGAATGATGTAGTGTCCTTCTGTATCTCTGACTACAGTCTTTAGTTTAAAATCTCATTTATCTGATATGAGAATCGCTATCCCGGCCTTCTTTTGAGGCCCATTGGCATGAAAGATGGTTCTCCATCCCTTCACTTTCAGTCTGGGTGTATCCTTAGGTTCCAAATGGGTATCATGTAGACAGCATATGGATGGGTCCTGTCATTCTATCCAATCTGAAACTCTGTTTCATTTTATGGGCGCATTTAGGCCATTCACATTGAGAGTGATTATTGATAGATACGTTTTGATTGATATCATGTTGCCTTTGAAGTCTTACTGTCTGTAGATTGTCTCTATATTTCTGTTCAATGATATTCTTAGGAATTTTTCTCTTTTATAGGGCCCCCCTTAATATTTCCTGCAGTGTCAGCTTAGTAGTTGCATAGTCTTTTTTTTTTTTTTTTGAAGTCTTCACTCTATTTTATTTTTTTTTTCAGCGTAACAATATTCATTCTTTTTGCACAACACCCAGTGCTCCATGCAAAATGTGCCCTCCCCATTACCCACCACCTGTTCCCCCAACCTCCCACCCTTGACCCTTCAAAACCCTCAGGTTGTTTTTCAGAGTCCATAGTCACTTATGGTTCGCCTCCCCTCCCCAATGTCCATAGCCCGCTCCCCCTCTCCCAATCCCACCTCCCCCCAGCAACCCCCAGTTTGTTTTGTGAGATTAAGAGTCATTTATGGTTTGTCTCCCTCCCAATCCCATCTTGTTTCATTTATTCTTCTCCTATCCCCCTACCCCCCCATGTTGCTTCTCCATGTCCTCATATCAGGGAGATCATATGATAGTTGTCTTTCTCCGATTGACTTATTTCACTAAGCATGATACGCTCTAGTTCCATCCACGTCGTCGCAAATGGCAAGATTTCATTTCTTTTGATGGCTGCATAGTATTCCATTGTGTATATATACCACATCTTCTTGATCCATTCATCTGTTGATGGACATCTAGGTTCTTTCCATAGTCTGGCTATTGTAGACATTGCTGATATAAACATTCGGGTACATGTGCCCCTTCGGATCACTATGTTTGTATCTTTAGGGTAAATACCCAGTAGTGCAATTGCTGGGTCATAGGGTAGTTCTATTTTCAACATTTTGAGGAACCTCCATGCTGTTTTCCAGAGTGGTTGGACCAGCTTGCATTCCCACCAACAGTGGAGGAGGGTTCCCCTTTCTCCACATCCTCGCCAGCATCTGTCATTTCCTGACTTGTTCATTTTAGCCATTCTGACTGGTGTGAGGTGATATCTCATTGTGGTTTTGATTTGTATTTCCCTGATGCCAAGTGACGTGGAGCACTTTTTCATGTGTCTGTTGGCCATCTGGATGTCTTCTTTGCAGAAATGTCTGTTCATGTCCTCTGCCCATTTCTTGATTGGATTGTTTGTTCTTTGGGTGTTGAGTTTGCTAAGTTCCTTATAGATTTTGGATACTAGCCCTTTATCTGATATGTCGTTTGCAAATATCTTCTCCCATTCTGTCAGCTGTCTTTTGGTTTTGTTAACTGTTTCCTTTGCTGTGCAAAAGCTTTTGATCTTGATGAAATCCCAATAGTTCATTTTTGCCCTTGCTTCCCTTGCCTTTGCCGTTGTTCCTAGGAAGATGTTGCTGCGGCTGAGGTCGAAGAGGTTGCTGCCTGCATTCTCCTCAAGGATTTTGATGGATTCCTTTCTCACATTGAGGTCCTTCATCCATTTGGAGTCTATTTTCGTGTGTGGTGTAAGGAAGTGGTCCAATTTCATTTTTCTGCATGTGGCTGTCCAATTTTCCCAGCACCATTTATTGAAGAGGCTGTCTTTTTTCCATTGGACATTCTTTCCTGCTTTGTCGAAGATGAGTTGGCCATAGAGTTGAGGGTCGATTTCTGGGCTCTCTATTCTGTTCCACTGATCTATGTGTCTGTTTTTGTGCCAGTACCATGCTGTCTTGATGATGACAGCTTTGTAATAGAGCTTGAAGTCCGGAATTGTGATGCCACCAACTTTGGCTTTGTTCTTCAATATTCCTTTGGCTATTCGAGGTCTTTTCTGGTTCCATATAAATTTTAGGATTATTTGTTCCATTTCTTTGAAAAAAATGGATGGTATTTTGATAGGGATTGCATTAAATGTGTAGATTGCTTTAGGTAGCATAGACATTTTCACAATATGTATTCTTCCAATCCAGGAGCATGGAACATTTTTCCATTTCTTTGTGTCTTCCTCAATTTCTTTCATGAGTACTTTATAATTTTCTGTGTATAGATTCTTAGTCTCTTTGGTTAGGTTTATTCCTAGGTATCTTATAGTTTTGGGTACAATTGTGAATGGGACTGACTCCTTAATTTCTCTTTCTTCAGTCTTGCTGTTGGTGTACAGAAATGCAACTGATTTCTGTGCATTGATTTTATATCCTGACACTTTACTGAATTCCTGTACAAGTTCTAGCAGTTTTGGAGTGGAGTCTTTTGGGTTTTCCACATATAGTATCATATCATCTGTGAAGAGTGATAGTTTGACTTCTTCTTTACCAATTTGGATGCCTTTAATTTCTTTTTGTTGTCTGATTGCTGAGGCTAGGACTTCTAATACTATGTTGAATAACAGTGGTGATAATGGACATCCCTGCCGTGTTCCTGACCTTAACGGAAAAGCTTTCAGTTTTTCTCCATTGAGAATGATATTTGCGGTGGGTTTTTCATAGATGGCTTTGATAATATTGAGGTATGTGCCCTCTATCCCTACACTTGGAAGAGTTTTGATCAGGAAGGGATGCTGTACTTTGTCAAATGCTTTTTCAGCATCTATTGAGAGTATCATATGGTTCTTGTTCTTTCTTTTATTAATGTGTTCTATCACATTGATTGATTTGCGGATGTTGAACCAACCCTGCAGCCCTGGAATAAATCCCACTTGATCGTGGTGAATAATCCTTTTAATGTACTGTTGAATCCTATTGGCTAGTATTTTGGCGAGAATTTTTGCGTCTGTGTTCATCAAGGATATTGGTCTGTAGTTCTCTTTTTTGGTGGGATCCTTGTCTGGTTTTGGGATCAAGGTGATGCTGGCCTCATAAAATGAGTTTGGAAGTTTTCCTTCCATTTCTATTTTTTGGAACAGTTTCAGGAGAATAGGAATGAGTTCTTCTTTAAATGTTTGGTAGAATTCCCCTGGGAAGCCATCTGGCCCTGGGCTTTTGTTTGTTTGGAGATTTTTGATGACTGTTTCAATCTCCTTACTGGTTATGGGCCTGTTCAGGTTTTCTATTTCTTCCTGGTTCAGTTGTGGTAGTTTATATGTCTCTAGGAATGCATCCATTTCTTCCAGATTGTCCAATTTGTTGGCGTAGAGTTGCTCATAGTATGTTCTTATAATTGTCTGTATTTCTTTGGTGTTAGTTGTGATCTCTCCTCTTTCATTCATGATTTTATTTATTTGGGTCCTTTCTCTTTTCTTTTTGATGAGTCTGGCCAGGGGTTTATCAATCCTATTGATTCTTTCAAAGAAGCAGCTCCTAGTTTCATTGATTTTTTCTATTGTTTTTTTGGTTTCTATTTCATTGATTTCTGCTCTGATCTTTATGATTTCTCTTCTCCTGCTGGGTTTAGGGTTTCTTTCTTGTTCTTTCTCCAGCTCCTTTACGCGTAGGGTTAGGTTGTGTACTTGAGACCTTTCTTGTTTCTTGAGAAAGGCTTGTACCGCTATATATTTTCCTCTCAGGACTGCCTTTGCTGTGTCCCACAGATTTTGAACTGTTGTGTTTTCATTATCATTTGTTTCCATGAATTTTTTCAATTCTTCTTTAATTTCCTGGTTAGCCCATTCATTCTTTAGAAGGATGCAGTTTAGTCTCCATGTATTTGGGTTCTTTCCAGCTTTCGTCTTGTGATTGAGTTCTAGCATCAGAGCATTGTGGTCTGAAAATATGCAGGGAATAATCCTAATCTTTTGATACCGGTTGAGACCTGATTTGTGACCCAGGATGTGATCTATTCTGGAGAAGGTTCCATGTGCACTAGAGAAGAATGTGTATTCTGTTGCTTTGGGATGAAATGTTCTGAATATATCTGTGATGTCCATCTGGTCCAGTGTGTCATTTAAGGCCTTTATTTCCTTGTTGATCTTTGGCTTGGATGATCTGTCCATTTCAGTGAGGGGAGTGTTAAATTCCCCTACTATTATTGTATTATTATTGATGTGTTTCTTTGATTTTGTTATTAATTGGTTGATATAGTTGGCTGCTCCCACGTTAGGGGCATAGATATTTAAAATTGTTAGATCTTCTTGTTGGACAGACCCTTTGAGTAGGATATAGTGTCCTTCCTCATCTCTTATTATAGTCTTTGGCTTAAAATCTAATTGACCTGATATAAGGATTGCCACCCCAGCTTTCTTCTGATGCCCATTAGCATGGTAAATTGTTTTCCACCCCCTCACTTTCAATCTGGAGGTGTCTTCGCGTCTAAAATGAGTTTCTTGTAGGCAACATACTGATGGGTTTTGTTTTTTTATCCATTCTGATACCGTGTGTCTTTTGATTGGGGCATTTAGCCCGTTAACATTCAGGGTAACTATTGAGAGATATGAATTTAGTGCCATTATTAGCCTGTAAGGTGACTGTTACTGTATATTGTCTCTGTACCTTTCTGATCTACTACTTTTAGGCTCTCTCTTTGCTTAGAGGACCCCTTTCAATATTTCCTGGAGACCTGGTTTGGTGTTTGCAAATTCTTTCAGTTTTTTTTTGTCCTGGAAGATTTTGATCTCTCCTTCTATTTTCAACGATAGCCTAGCTGGATAGAGTATTCTTGGCTGCATGTTTTTCTCGTTGAGTGCTCTGAATATATCATGCCAGCTCTTCCTGGCCTGCCAGGTCTCTGTGGATAAGTCTGCTGCCAATCTAATATTTTTACCATTGTATGTTACAGACTTCTTTTCTCGGGCTGCTTTCAGGATTTTCTCTTTGTCACTAAGACTTGTCAATTTTACTATTAGGTGACGGGATGTGGACCTATTCTTGTTGACTTTGAGGGGGGTTCTCTGCATCTCCTGGATTTTGATGCTTGTTCCCTTTGCCATATTAGCGAAATTCTCTCCAATGATTCTCTCCAATAGACCTTCTGCTCCCCTCTCTGTTTCTTCTTCTTCTGGAATCCCAATTATTCTAATGTTGTTTCGTCTTATGGTGTCACTTATCTCTCGAATTCTCCCCTCATGGTCCAGTAGCTGTTTGTCCCTCTTTTGCTCGGCTTCCTTATTCTCTGTCATTTGGTCTTCTATATCACTAATTCTTTCTTCTGCCTCATTGATCCTAGCAGTGAGAGCCTCCATTTTTGATTGCACCTCATTAATAGCTTTTTTGATTTCAACTTGGTTAGATTTTAGTTCTTTAATTTCTCCAGAAAGGGCTTTAATATCTCCAGAGAGGGTTTCTCTAATATCTTCCATGCCTTTTTCGAGCCCGGCTAGAATGTTCAGAATCGTCATTCTGAACTCTTGATCTGACATAGTACCAATGTCTGTGTTGATTAGGTCCCTAGCCTTCGGTACTGTCTCTTGTTCTTTTGTTTGTGGTGATTTTTTCCGCCTTGTCATTTTGTCCAGATAAGAGGATATGAAGGAGCAAATAAACTACTAATAGGGTGGCAAAGACCCCGGAAAAATGCGCTGTAACCAAATCAGAAGAGACCCCAAATTGTGGGGGGGAGAAAGGGGATAAAAAACAGGTTCTGAAATAAAAAAAAAAAAGAAAAGAAAAAAATTTAAAAAATAAAACAAATAAAAAAATATAAAAAAGAAAGAAAAAATATATATATTTAGATGAACTAGTCAAAAAACGTTAAAAAAGAAAAGGGTAAAAGTTTTTAAAAAATTTAGCAGAAGAAGAAAAAAGAAAAAAGAAAAAAAAATTGAAAAAAGAAAAAAAAATTGAAAAAAGAAAAAAAAATTGAAGTAGCCGTAAGACTAAAGAATCATGGGGAGAAAGCCATGAGTTCTGTGCTTTGCTTTCTCCTCCTCTGGAATTGCTCTGCTGTCTTAGGAATTGAATCTGCTTTCTCCTTGATAGATGAACTTCTTCCTGGCTGGATATTTTGTTGATCTTCTGGGGGAGGGGCCTGTTGTAGTGATTCTCAAGTGTCTTTGCCCGAGGCGGGATTGCACCGCCCTTACCGGCGGCCGGACTATGTAGTCGGCTCGGGTTCGCTTTTGGGAGCTTCTGTTCCCTGAACGCTTTCCGTAGAGTTCCGGAGGACGGGAATGAAAATGGCGGCCTCCCAGTCTCTGGCCCGGAGGAGCCGAGAGCCTGGGGCCCCACTCCTCAGTGAGCCCCCAGAGGACAGCACCCAACCACTCCCGTATCCCCAGCCTCTAGCCGCGCTCCGAGCTCACCCAGCCCGCGACCAGTTCAAGGTAACCCCGAGCTTAGAGTTCAGTCCTCGGCTCTGTCCTTGCAGCCGGTTTCTCCATTCTAATACCTGCAAGCTCTCCGACACTCTGACACCCCCGATCCTTCTGTGACCTTGTGGGGCCTGGGGCCACGCTGGCCCCGCGTGGGCTTCACCCCGGTTTAGCCCCTGGAGCAATGTCCCTCAGTGGAACAGACTTTTAAAAGTCCTGATTTTGTGCTCCGTTGCTCTGCCGCTTGCCGGGAGCCGGCCCCTCCCCCCGCGGTCTATCTTCCCGTCGTTTTAGATTCACTTCTCCGCCAGTCCTACCTTTCAGAAAGTGGTTGATTTTCTGTTTCTAGAGTTGCTGTTCTTCTTCTCTTCGCTCTCCCGTTGGATTTGTAGGTGTTTGCAATGTTTAGATAAGCTATCGAGCTGATCTCTTGTTACCTGATGTAGTCTCAGGCTGCTACTTCTCCGCCATCTTGACTCCCCCAGTAGTTGCATAGTCTTTTAAGCATTGCTGATCTTGGATACTCTTTATCTCTCCATCTATTTTGAATGTCTGTCTTGCTGTATAGGGTATTCTTGGCTGTACGCTTTTCTCATTTACTACCCTGAATATATTTTGCCAGCCCTTCCTTGCTTGCCAGGTCTCTGTGGACAGGTCTGACATTAGTCTAATGAGCTTTCCTCTGTATGTAAGGAGCTTCTTTGTCCTAGCTGCTTTTAAGAGGGTCTGTCTTGGAAGATAATTTTTCATTTTATCTATAAGGTGTCTTGAGGACATTCGAGAATCTAAAATCGTGGGGGGGGGGAGCCTCTCTGCCTCTAGTACATGAACGTTGTTTCCATTCATGAGATTTGGAAAATTTTCATAGACAACTTGTTCCACTATACCTTCTAGAATTCTTTCTTTTTCCTCCCCTTCAGGGTTTCCAGTAATTCTGACATTGGAACGTTTCATGGTATCGTTTATTTCCCTGATTCTGCTTTCGTGGCTTCTGAGCTGTTTGTTCCAGGCTTCCACCTGTTCCTTTCCCTCTGTCCTCCAGATCACTAATTCTATCTTCTGTCTCAGTTACCCTAGCTTTTGGAGAATTTATATTAGATTGGAATTCATTGAGAGCATTTCGAACATCATCCCTGGTGGCTTTCAGTTCTGCCCTAATCAATTCCGTTTGGTCATCCATGGTTTTTTCCAACCTAGCTATTGCCTGAAAAATTGTTAGCCTGAATTCCTTTTCTGACATATTGTCTATGTCAATAGCCATTAGCTCTGTTGCAGACGTTTCTTCCTCTGTATATTTCTTCTATTGGACATTCCTCCTCCTAGTCATTTTGGTGAGAGATGACTCAATGGATGTAGCTAGATGTATCGACTGTGGTATAGTCAAGGTGCACCCTGGAATGCTTCTGTGCAATCAGGATTCCCCACCCAAATGAGAGAAATAGGAAAAGAAAAAGAAATAGAGCAGAAGGGAAAAAAAAGAAAGAAGAGAGAGAGAGAGAGAAGGAGAGAGAGAGAGAGAGAGAGACAGGGAAAAAAGGGAAAATAAAAGAGAAGGCTCAGCCCAAATGGGCCCCAATGTAAGATTTATGAAGTATACAATCAAAAAACAGACAAACAAAAGACTAATAAAAGTATATGACAAGAGAAAAATTATATATATAAAAGCAAAAAAAAAAAAAAAAAGGAAGAACCTCATCAGAAAGAACCCCAAGTATAAGTTTTATATACTCTCAGGACAAACACAAATACACAGAAACACTGGTGGAAGGAAACGATGGGAGATTGGTTTTAAATTCTCAGTGTGGGCGAGGAAGGTTATTTTGGTTCTTCCTGGATGTATCTTGATGTTTTTGTTAAAGGATTCAACTTTCCTAAGATAAAGGGGGATTAAAAATTGGTTTACCTATAGAGGCAGCATTTATTGGGGAAAGGGGATTACCCTGAAGTTTAACTCTATATGTATATTAGAAAATAAAAGTTAAAAAAGAATAAACTAGACTAAACTAAATTAAAAAGAAAAATAAACTAAAAAATATAAAAGCAAAAGAAAAACACAGGTATATGTATCAAATGTTCAGGTTAGAAGGTTATTATGGGATTTGATGTACTGGACATCTCACTGTGATGGTCAATAGGTTAAAAATTATCTATATGTATATTTTTAAAAAAAGAACCAGAATAGTGATAAAGGTTAAAAATAAAAGTTGTATTTATGAAGTAGTGGTCATTGTTCTCTTGTCGTCTTTTTTTTTTTTCATTCCTTCCTGGTTGGTTTTTGGGGGAGGGGCCTGCCACGTGGGTTTTCAGACAATGATGTTCCCTGAGTTAGGTCCTCCAGCCCCCCTCAAGGGGGTGGGCACAGAGGAAACCCATTTTCTTAGGCTTTTGTTCTCTGGAGGTTTTTATGTTCTTTCATCTGTTTTCTCTTGCCTTGACAGCTTTTGATGGTTTTCAGAGGTTTAGAGGAGTGCAAACTGCACCCAGAACTCTTTCTCAGAGAGAAGCCTCAGAATTCTCTGTAGAGCTTCTGGCAAAGTAGGTTCTGAGTCACGGTCCCTGGGGATGCAGGATCTCCTCCTTGTACCCAATACCATGGCAGCGTTGGCTGTCTGGGCAGCTCCAGACCACCAGAGAGGTTCCAAGCAGTGATCTCACAGTGAGATTTTCCCACTGTCCTGGGCTAGGAATGCCTGGTCTTTCAGGATGCCAGAGCTCCTGGCAAGCACCTGTGTGCAACTCTCCCAGGGGAGGGTGTGGGATGTGTTCATTTCAGGAACGCCATCTGTCCAGGCTCCCAGCCCTTCATGGGAGCCAGATCCCATGCGTTCTCAGAAGCGCTGGTAACTCAGGCATGCTGGGGCTCAGGGACCAAGACCTGGTTTCTCCACAGAACTCTCTCTGGCTCAGCACCAGGGGAGGCTGTCCTGGGTCCAGGGACTTAAGCCTCTGTCCCTAACCTCCCCAATTCCCACAATTTCCCCCCGTGATGCTTTCCTCTTTTTTTTTTTTTTGAGTGCTTTCAACCAGACTCCAAGCTAATGCTGGTCCCCAGATGCAGAGCACTCTCGTATTGGGGTATTACTTTCCAACCGGTTGCCTCTGGTGGCTCCCTCCCCCTTTTGTTTTTCTTCCAATATCAGTCCGATGTACCCACTCTTCTTTACCTATCAGTGGCGTCTTCTGCTCCTGGAAAGATCCAGACATGTGTAATTCTGATCTCGGACTGATTTCATGAGTCATCAGTGTTCTTTGGTAGGTAATCAGCTCACTTTAGGGTACAGGTTGAAACGGCGCCTTCTCCTACTTCCCCGCCATCTTGACTCTCCAATGATAATACATTAATAGCAAGAGACCACAACACTCCACTCTCAGCAACGGACAGATCATCTAATTAGATCAACAAAGAAATAAGAACTTTGAAGGATACATTGGGGGAGGTAGATTTTGTACATATATCCAGAGCATTACTCTCTAAAACAACAGAATACACATTATTCTCAAGTACACAAGGAGCTATCTACAGAATAGACCACACACTGGGTTACATGTCAGGTCTCAACTGACATCAAAAGATTGAGATTATTCCTTGCATGTTATCAGACCACAGTGATTTGAAACTGGAACCTATCACAAGAAAAAATTTGGAAGGAATTCAAACACTTGGAAGTTAAAGAACATGCTGCTAAAAATGATTGGGTCAAACAGGAAATTAAAGAACTTAATCAATTGGTGTAAAATAGTGAGAATGAAAACACATCAGATAAAGACATACGGGATACAATAAAGCCATTCCTAAGAGGGAAATATATAGCCATCCATGCCTCTCTAAAAAATTAGAAAAATCCCAAATGCATAAAATAACCTTACACCTATAGGAGCTGAAGATAGCTCAGAAATTAAATCCTAAACCAAGCAGGAAAAGAGAAATCATAAAGATTATGGCAGAAAACAATGCTCGAGAACCCAGAAAAACAGGAGAACAGATCAATGAAACCAGAAGATGGTTCTCCTAAAGAATTAATAAGATCAATAAACCTCTGGCCAGACTTATTCAAAAGAAAATGAAAAACATCTGAATTAATGAAGTCATGAATGAAAGGGAAGAGATCATAGCTAACACCAAGGAAATAGAAATAATTACTAGAAAATGTATTTTGCAACTATATATCAACAAATAGAGCTACCTGGAAGAAATGGATGCCTTTCTGTAAACTTATAAATTATCAAGACAGAAACACAAAGAAAAATACAATACAAGGGAGTAAATTAAAGCAGTTGTCAAAAACCTTCCAAAAAACAAGAGTCCAGGACTAGATGGTTTCCCAGGGTAATTCTCCTGAACATTAAGATAAGAAAATATACCTATCCTGCTGAAGCCGTTCCAAAAAGTAGAAACAGAAAGAAAACTTCCAAACTAGTTCTGTGAGGCCAGCATTACCCTGATGTCAAAACCAAGCAAAGGCCCCATCACAAAGGCAAGATATAAATAAATATCACCGAAGAACATGGATGCCAAAACACTAAACATGATTCTAGCCAGTAGGACTCAACAGTACACTAAAGCGATTATTCACCATGAAAAAAAATGTGATTTATTCCTGGTATACAAGAATGGTTCAGCACTTGTGAATAAATCAGTGTGATAGACCATATTAATGAAAGGATAAACAAGAACCATATGATCCTCTCAATTGATATATAAAATGGTATTTGGCAAAATACAGCATCCTTTCTTAGCATTCTTCAGCGTGTAGATATAGAGGGAATATACCTCAAATTCCTAAAAAAAACTGTGAAAAAAAATCTGTGAAAAGACCTTTGTGAATATCATTTTCAATGGGGAAAAACAGAGTTTTTACCTTAAGGTCAGGAACATGACAGGAATGTCCATTCTTACCACTATTGCTCAACATAGTACTAGATGTCCTAATCTCAGCAATCAGGCAACAAGGAGAAATAAAAGGCATTTGCGTTGGCCAAGAAAAAATCAAACTCTCCCTTTGTAGGTGACATGATACTCTATGTGGATCACTCAAAAGAATGCACCTCCTAATTACTAGAACTCATAAAGCAATTCAGTACTGTGGTGGGATTCAAAATCAATGTGTAGAAATAAGTTCCATTTGTGTATACTAACAATGTAACTGTAGGAAGAGAAATAAAGGAATTTATTCCATTCACAATAGCAATAATAATAATAATAATAAAATAATAATAATAATAATAATAATATACCTAGGAATAAACCTAACCCAAGAGATAAAGTATCCACAGTCTAGAAACTACAGCACACTTATTAAAGAAATTGAGGAAGACAAAGAGATGAAAATCATTTCATGCTCATGGGTTGGAAAAATAAATATTAAAAGGTCTAGGCTCTCCAGAGCCATCTACACATTCAGTGCCATCCCTATTAAAATACCACTGGTATTTTTCAAGGAGTTGGAACAAACAATCCTAAAATTTGTATGTAACCAGGAAAGACCACAAATCACCAAGGAGTGTTGAAAAAGAAAAACAAAGCTGGGGGGGTAATATTGAGTGACTTCCAGCTATATTACAAAGCTGTGATCACCAAGACAGAATGACATTGGCACAAAAACAGAAACATATATTAAGGGAACAGAATATACTCTAGAAATGGATGCTCAACACTATGACCAACTAATCTTTGTCTAATCAGGAAAAAATTTCCAGTGGGGGGGGAACAGTCTCTTCAGTAAATGCTGCTGGGAAATTTGAACAGTGAATATTACAGAAGAAGAAGAATTAACTTTAATACATACAGAAGAATTAACTTTAATCCTTCTCTTATACTATACACAAAGATAAACTCAAAATGGATGAAAGACCTCAATGTGAGACAGGAACCCATCAATATCCTAGAGGAAAATAAAGGCAGTAAGTTCTTAGACACTGGCCACAGCAACTTCCTTCAAGATAGGATCCCAAAGGATAGGAGGGAAAAAAAAAGCAAAAATGGATTATTGAGACTTCATCAATATTAAAAAACAAAACAAAACAAAACAAACAAACAAACAAACAACAACAACAAAACCCAAAAACTTCTGCACAAGAAAAGAAACCATCAACAAAACTATAGGCAACTCACAGAATGGGAGGCAATATTTGCAAATGACATGACAGATGAAGGGCTGGCATTCAATATTTATAAAGAACTTATCAAGTTCAACACCTAAAAACCAAATAATCCAGTAAAGAAATGGGCAGAAGTCATGAAAAGATATGTCTCCAAAGAGACATACAAATGGCTAACAAACTTAAGAAAAAATGCTCAACATCACTAGCCATCAGGTAAATACAAATCAAAACCACAATGAGATTCCATCTTACTCCAGTTAGATGTGCAAAAATTAACAAGACAGTAAATGACAAATGATGGAGAGGATGTGGAAAAAAGGGGGATCTTTTTCCACTGTTGGTGGTTTTGCAAGCTGAAAGAGCTGTTCTGGAAAATAGTATGGAGGTTCCGCAAGAAGTTAAAAGATAGAGCTATGCTAAAACCCAGCAATTGCACTAGAAGATATGGTACCCAGAGATACAGGTATAGTGAAAAGAAGTGGCACATGCACCTCCATGCTCATAGCAACAATGTCCACAATAGCCAAACTGTGGAAGGAGATGAGATGTCCATCAACAGATGAATGAATAGAGAAATATGGTACATGTATCCAATAGAATATTACTCAGTCATCAGAAAGGATGAATACCTGCCATTTGCATTGACATGGATGGAATTTGAGGGGTTATGCTAAGTGAACTATGTCAAGCAGAGAAAGACAATTGTCATATTGTTTCACTCATGTGTAGAACACAGAGAATAACTTGGAGGACCATTTGGGACGGAAGGAAGTCTGAAGGGGGAGGGATAAGAGAGGGAGAAAAACCATGAGAGACTATGGATTCTGGGAAACAATGAGGGTCATAGACGGGAGGGGGGCAGTGAGGTAACTGGCTGATGGCTATTCAGGAAGATACATTTTGTGATTAGCACAGGGTGTTATACATAACTAAGGAATCATTGAACATTACATCAAAAATTAATGATGTACTATATGGTGGCTAAGTGAACATAATAAAAATAGGTAAAATACAAGAATAAAATAAAATACATCTCACAAATTAAATATATGGGTTACGGTAACATTTAACAAAAAAACAAAACAGGAAAGATACCCAATGCAAAAAAAGAGAGTATTTAACAAATTATGCTGGGTAATCTGAACAGCAACGTGCCAAAGAATGAAAATAGAACACTTTCTTACACCAAACAGAAAAATAAAGTCAACATGGATAAAACACCAAAATGTGATTCAAGATACCATCAAAATTCTAGAAAATAACAGAGGCAGTGACCTTCTTGACTTTACCCATAGGAAATTCTTACAAGATAAGACTTTTGAGACAAGGAAAACAAAACAAAAACAAATTACTGGGGCCTCATTAAGATAAAATGCTTCTGCATGGTGAAGGAAGCAGTAAAAAAAAATTAAGAGGCAACATTCAGAATACATGATTTATGTGAAAATTTATGTGATTTATGTGAAAAAAATTTATATCTGATAAAAGGTCAGTATCCAAATCCAAAAAGAACTTAAAAAAACATGGGGTGCCTTGGTGATGCAGTCAATTAAGCACCCAACTCATGATTTTGGCTTGGGTCATGATCTCAGGGTCATGAGATCCACCTCCATGTCTGGTCTTTGCTCAGCACAGAGTCTGCTTACGTTTTTCTCTCCCTTTCCCTCTGACCCTCCCCCCGGCCTCTCTTTATCTCCGAAATAAATAAAGAAATCTAAAAAAGAACTTATCAAACGCAACACCCAAAACCTAAATAATCCAGTTAAACAATCAGTATCCAAAATCAAATTCAACACCCAGAAAATAAATAATACAGTTAAAAAACCAAAGAGAGGGCCTCACAAGGTATGACTTCAAGCTAAATTATAGCACTGTGATAATCAAGACAGTATAATAATGGCACAAAAACAAACAGACCAATGGAACAGAATAGAGAGCCCATAAATAGTCCCTTAACACTATGGTCGACTAATATTCAACAAAGCAGGAAAGAATATCCAGTTTTGTTGGGAGGGGACAGTCTCTTCAGTAAATGCTGCTGGGAAAATTGGATAGCCACATGCAGAAGAATGAACCTGGGCCATTATCTTTGACCATACACAAAGATAAATACAAAATGGATGAAAGACCTCAATGTGAGACAGGAATCCATCAAAATTCTAGAGGAGAACAAAGGCAGTAACCTCTTTAACATTGGCCACAGAACTTCTTCCAAGACATATCTCTAAATGCAAGGGAAATAAAAGTAAAAGTGGACTATTGAGACCTCATCAAGATAAAAAGCTTCTGTACAGCAAAGGAAACAAAACTAAGAAACTACAAAACAACAAAACTAAATTCTCTAAATGGGAGAATACATTTATAAATGACATTACAGACAAAGGGCTGGTATCCAAGATCTATAAAGAGCTTATCAAAATAAGCACCCATAAACCAAATAATCCTGTCAAGAAATGGGCACAAATCATGAACAGACACTTCTCCCAGGAAGATATACAAACAACAAAGAGACATGAAAAAATGTTCAACTTCCTTGGCCATCAGGGAAATAAAAATCAAAACCATAATGAGATACACCTTACACCAGATAGAGCTGCAAAAATAACACAACAGGAAACAACAAATGTTGGAAAGGATGTGGCAAAACGGGAACCCTCTCACACTGTTGGTGACAATGGAAGCTGATACAGCTGTTCTGGAAAACTATATGGGGGTTCCTCAAAAAGTTAAAAGTAGAGCTATTCTAAAATCCAGCAATTGTACTAAGTAGATATTTACCCCAAGGTTACAGATGTAGAGAAAATGAGGGACACTTTACCCTAATGTTCATAGCAGCAATGTCCACAGTAGCCAAACTGTAGAAGAAGCCAAGATGCCCTTCAACAGATGCATGGAAAATATGTGTTCATAGGGGTGCCTGGGTGGCTCAGTGGGTTGAGCCTCTGCCTTCAGCTCAGGCCATGATCTCAGGATCCTAGGATAGAGCCCCACATCAGGCTCTCTGCTCAGTGGGGAACCTGCTTCCCCCTCTATCCCTGCCTGCCTCTCTGCCTACTTGTGATCTCTGTCTGTCAAATAAATAAATAAAATCTTTTAAAAAAAGATGTGGTTCATATATCCAATAGAATATTACTCCGTCATCAGAAAGGATGGATACCTGCCATTTGCATTGACATGTATGAAACTGGAAAGGATTATACTAAGTGAAATATGTTAAGTAGAGACAGACAATTATCATATGATTTCACTCATATGTGGCCTATAAGGAATAGCATAGTGAATCATAGGGGAAGGGAGGGAAACCTGAATGGGAAGAAATCAGAGAGGGACACAAAATATGAGAAACTATGGGCTCTAAGAAACAAACTGATGGTCACAGATGAGAGAGGGTGAGGCAATGGGGTAATGAGGGGATGAGTATTAAGGAGGGCACGTGTTGTGAAAAACACTGGGTGTCACACCATTCAGAATAGCTGAAATTAACAACACAAGAAAAAAAAGATATTAGCAAGGATGTGAAGAAAGAGTAACCCTCTTACACTGTTGGTGGGAATGCAAACTGTTGCACCCACTGTGGAAAACAGTATGTAGGTTCTCTAAAAGTTAAAAATAGAACTACCAGCTACCATCCAACAATTGCACTGTTAGGTATTTACCAAAAATATACCAAAATGCTGATTCAATGTGGCTCTTGCACCCCAATGTTTTTAGTATATAATAGCATTATCAACAATAGCCAAATTATGGAAAGAGCCATAAATGTTCATAAACAATAGCGAATTTATGGAAAAAAGCCCAAATGTCAATTAACTGATGAATGAAGAAGAGACTCTAAATAATTTGGCCATCAAGAGGAATGAGATCTTGCCATTTGCAAGGATGTGGATTTAGCTAGGAAGTAATGTGTTCTGTGAATTAAATAAATAATTCAGAAATGGCAAACAGTATGATATCAGTAATGTATAGAATTTAAGAGAAAAAATGATGAACACAGGGGGGGAAATGGCATGCAAACCAGGAAATATACTGTTAACTGTTGAGACCAAACAGAGTAACTGGAGGGGAAGAGGATAGGCGGGATGGATTAAATGTGTTAAGGGTTAAGAAACACACTTACTCTGATTAGCACTGAGTGTTGTTTATAAGTGATGAATCACTAAATTTTTTTTTCTCCTTCTGGGTTCTTTATTTCTTAATTTAATTTTATTTTTTCAGTGTTTCAAGATTATTGTTTATGCACCACACCCAGTGCTCCATGCAATATCTGCCCTCCTTAATACTCACCACCATGCTCACCTAACCCTCTGCCTCCTTCCCCTCCAAAACCTTCAGTTTGTTTCTCAGAGTGTGCAGTCTCTCATGGTTCATCTCCCCCTCCAGTTTCCCTGGTTCACTTTTCCTTTCCTTCTCCTAATGATCTCCATGTTATTCCTTATGCTCCATGAGTAAGTGAAACCATGTGATAATTGACTCTCTGCTTGACTTATTTCACTCAGCATAATCTCATCTGGTCTACACCTGAAACTAATATCACATTGTATGTTAAGTAAAAATTTTTGTTAAGTACTTGGAGGAAAAATTATATTCTTTATTAACATTTTAAAATCATTAAACTCTTCAGATTGAATACCTTCTTTTTTCTAAATTAATTTCTAATATTAATGATCTGTACTCTTTTTTTCAGGCTAGAGGTTTTGTCAGTTTTATTACTTCAATTACCAACTCTTGTTTTTATTGATTTTCTCTATTTATATCATGATTTCAATTATATTGATTTTACTCTAATTTTTATTATTTACTTTATTCTCATTTAAATGTAATATGCTTTTCTTTTGCAGAGGGTGGGTAGATTATTGATCCTAGTTTTTCCTCTTTTTAACATATTTATTTAGTGTTATAAAATTCCTTCTAATAACGTATTTTTGCATCCTACAAATTTTGATAGATTTTATTTTCTTTTTATTTACTTCAAAATTATTTTGAGATATTTGGAGATTTCTTCCATTTGTAGATGGCTTATGTACAAATTTGTTTGGTTTCCAAGTATTTTCAGGTTTTCAAATGACCATTTCCTTTATTTCCATGTTAGTTTCACTGTAATCTGAAAACATACTTTATGTGATTTATATGCCTTTAAGTTTGTTCTGGTGGGATTTATAGTAGAGAATGTGATGTACCTAGTGAACGTTGCATATGAGCTTGAGAAGAATGTGTATCCTGCTTTTGTCAGATTATAAAAATACCAGTTAGATGGAGTTGACTGATGGTGCTCTTCTGTTCAACTATGTGGTTATTGATTTTCTGTCTGTTGAATCTAAGAAATACTTATAGAGGAGTATTGGAGTTTACAACAATAATGGTAGATTCATTTATTTCTTTTTTCAGTAATATTCATTTTAACCTTACATATTTTGTCACTCTTTTAGACATATACAAACAAACAAAATATGGTTTATCTTCTTACAGAATAATGATTTATCATTACATATGCTTATCTTTATCAGTGATTTATCATTACATAATGCTTATCTTTATCAGTGATTTGCCTTGTTTTTATGTCTGTTTTATCTTACATTAATATAGCTACTCCAGTCCTCTTTGGATGGAAGTAAATATGGTATGTCATCCTCCATATCTTTACTTTTTTGTGTGAATTTATAGTTAAAATGGGTTTATTGAAGGCAATATAGAATCTGATCTTGCCTTTTCACACACTGTAACAGTCTCTACCTTCTAATTAATGTAATTAGGAATCTGAAAGATATGACATAATTTTTATACAGTTAGACTAATACTCCCACATTTGTTACTGTTTCTAGTCATTGTTCATGTTCTTTGTTTTGTCTTTAAGGTTTTTCCTACGTTGTCTGATTTTAGATGGGCATTTTATAAGATTCCATTTTCTCTTTTAAATTAGCATAATACTTTCTTTTCATTTCTTTCCTACTGGTTTATTAGAGTTTGCAGTATAAATTTACAAGTAATCTATTCATTTCCATATTTTGATCTATGAAATTTTTCTTTTCCTGGAAAACTTTATTTTCTGTTTCTTGCAGGAAACTGTGAAATTTTGTTTTTTCTATGGAAGTCTTTAATTCTCTTTTACTTTTGAAAGATTATTCCACTGATAAGGAATACTAGGTATTTTAATTTTCCAACAATTTAAATATTTTATTTCAATCTTTCTTGCTTGAATGATTTGTGAAGAGATGTCCAATGTAAATCTAACATTTTTCCTCTTAAAAAATACATTTCTCCCTTGCTGGTTTCTTTCAAGTTTTCTTTTCTTTTTGTTTACTTGTGTTTGACTTTTATCAGTATGAATATCATATACCTACATGTAATTTCTAAGATATTTTTCTAGTTTAATGTTCTCTGAGACTCTTTTATCTGTGATTTCATGTCTGTCATTAATATGGAGAAACTATCAGTCCTTATTTCTTTAAATGTTTCTTAGACTCTTTCACCTCTTTCTTCTCCTTTTGGTATTCTCCCACATTTATGGAACACCTTTTGTATTTGTCTCACAGTTCTTAGATAATCATGTCTTATAAATAAGTTTCAGTTTTGACAGTTTCTACTCACCTTTTGTCAAACTCAGTGGTGTTTTCTCTGCCATGTCAGATTTACCAATGATCCGAGCAGGGGCATTTTTCTATTGTGTTACATTGTTTTTGATTTCTAGCTTCTCTTTTGTTCTTTCTTAGAATTTCCATCTCTGTGCTTACATTGCCCATTTCTTTTTGCATGTTTTACATTTGTTTTCCATTATAAACTTTATACTATTAGTTTTGTGTTTAATTCCGACTGATATTTTCTACTGCTCTTCCATTGAGAGTATGATGCTGATATTCTTTCCATCTCTTCAAAATCACTTTCTTGTCTTTTAACATGCCCTGTAATTTTTCTTGAAAGCTGGATATGATTTATGAGGTAAAAGGAACTAAAGTAAATGGGTACTCAGTGGGGAATTTTATATTTATCTGCCTTGGAGTTAGTCTATGTTTACTGTTTGTTCTAGGTATAGGTGTCAGAGGCTAAAATTTCTGTCATGTTTTTGTTTTTATCTCCTATTTTCCATTTGGATCTCCATAGAGATTTCCACATCAATAAGGTCTGAAGCATGCATTTTATTTATTTATTTATTTGTTTATTTATTTATTTATTTATTTATTTATTTTGGTTATAGTCCCTTGCTATTTTATGGGCTCTTTACTGACGTGCTTGTAAGGTGTGGAAAGGGGGACTGTAACTTTAGAATTGGGTTCTGATATTTTTGTGAGTTTATGTCCCTGAATTATGATTTGCACAAGAGTTTCTAAGTTGCTCCCCTCTCCAGCCCATCATGGTGACAGAATGGTTAAAAAGGAGACAAGTTTTGTGTTTTCCTCCCCCAGATTAATAAAACCCTTATAAACCCAGTTTGTTAGGCTTTGTTAAAAAAGGTTCTTTTGAGGATGAGCCTTTAGGAACAGGATGATCTGGGGGTATTTTAAAATGACCACTTTCTCCTCTTTCTACTACTTGTTTGAGGAGATTTTTCTCCAATCTTTACCATTGGACTCTAGAAAATCTCCTTGAGGTAAAGTTCACAAAAGTGTATGCATTCCCCTAAGAAAGAGTCCCTTTTAACCTTTTCACTCAAGATTATCCATCTCAAGAATCCAGCACTCATCTATTACAGTTTCAGTTTTTCTCCTTAATTCCATGAGTGATTCTTTCTATGTGGTAAACTGTGATACTCTGTATCTGCCTGTTTGTCTCTGTAATTTGGGGGCACCTGTTTTACCTCTGATATCAACTTTCTGATAGATCTAAGAAGAGTTTTTTTTTTTTTAGTTTCTTTATTGCTTTTTCTGTTTTCTTTATTTCCTGTTGTGAGAATGGGAGTGAGGACTCTCCAAGCTCCTTACATGCGAGACTGGAAACCAGACTCATTGTAGGTTGATTTATTTTCAAATATCAATGTGGCTTAAGGATTTAGAAATGAATGAACCTATTAACTAAAATGTTGAATCAATAAATCAAAAGTGTCTTCTAATTTCCAAAAATCCTTCAACAGCAAAGTGGTTTTAGAAATATGAAAACACTCTTTCTTAAACATGCATATATTAATGCATACTATGTTTTTATCTCCCCATATTAATATATGTATTTTTTTGAAATCTGTTCTTATGCCTTCCAGTTCTCTGCCCCAAACATTCATGTGTTTTATTTTCAGTGAATTTTTAATATTTTATTTATAACTTCTATTTTGTTCTTATTATTTAAAGATAAACCAAATTAAAAACAAATCATTGTTTCACACTATACATTACACTGTATCTAAACTTTTAACAATAATTCTTTTCTACATATAAAATCCACCAATTATCATTTAGTATCACTGATTTATTTATGGCTTTGACTTTCTTAAAATTACATTTATTTAAACACTGTATTTATTTATTTAAGTGAGAAAGAGATAAGGAGAGAGCATCAGCAGGAGGCAAGTAGCAGAGAGAGAGGAAGAAGCAGAATCTCCACTGAGCAGAAAGCCTGACACAGGGTTCAGTTCCAGGACCCCAAGATCATAGCCTGAGCTAAAGGCATACACTTAACTGACTATGCCACTCAGGCACCGCTATTTTACATCTTTGATTTTTTTTTTTTAGTATGGAATGATTATACATTTGTGGAAACTAGAAATTTGGTACATAGTAGTTCCTTCTCCAGTTTCTCTCAGTGGTAATGTTTTGTATAACCCCAACATAATATCATACCCAGGAAACTGAGTTGACTACAATCCATAGAAATTGTTCATATGTTACTATTTTAAATATGCTCATTGACCGTGTGTTTGTAGGGGAGGGGAGTATTTTATGCAATTTTAAGGATGTGTAAATGTGGATAACAACATCAACCAAAACATAGAAAGATAAAAAAAGATAAAATCACCACAAAGATACCTTCTGTTAACCCTTTTTATTCGCATCTGCTTCTACCCCCCACCTCAACCCCATTCTGACTCCCTAATCCATGTGAACCACTAATCTATTGTTAATTTATGCAGTTTTGTACTTTAAAGAATATTTTCTGAATAGACTCATGCAGTATGTAAACTTTGTCATTGCTTTTTCACAGTGTAATTCCACTGATATCCATGCAACTTGATTTGTGAACATGCAGTTTATTTTATATCGATGAGCAGTATACCATATTACAATGCGCCACAGTTTACTCACGCACTGGAGGGCATTTGGATTACTTCAAAATTTTGAATA
This sequence comes from Meles meles, assembly GCF_922984935.1. Lineage (NCBI taxonomy): Eukaryota > Metazoa > Chordata > Mammalia > Carnivora > Mustelidae > Meles > Meles meles. Next base: position 518,740 of record NW_025721122.1, read on the forward strand.
CTGCAAGTAAAAGTTTTATGAACACTTGTGTAACCAATTTATGTGGACATAATTTGATTTCTTTGTGACTATTCCCAACCATTGTAATTTTAGTGTCATGTGGCATTTGGATATTTGCTTTTATTAGAAAATGCAAAACTTCTTTGTTTCAGAGAATCTGTGTCATTTTACATTCTCATTAGCAGTGTATGATTGACCCAGTTAACCTGTATCTTTCCGAATATTAGCATTGTCACTTAGAAAACAATTAAAAGTTTTATTTTTTACAACAGATGTTTAATGATATTTCATCAAAGTTTTATTTTATATTTTCTTTATGTCTAAGGGTGTTGTACATATTATCAAATAATTTCCAAATTTTCAAATGAGTTTCAATTAAATTGATATACCTATGTATATTGTGTGGATAACAGAGTAACTATAAATCATGTCTGTTTATGTTCTTTGACCTATTTTTATAACTAGTTTATTTTTCATTTTTACTTTTCATGATGTTTATCTATTATATCTAAAATATTCAGCACAGATGCTCTCATTCTTACTCCAAGATTGTAAGATTAAAGGAAAAGACTCCCTCTATTAAAACACATTACTGAAACACCCCTTCTTGTAATTGGAGGTCTAGGCAATCTTTCTAACATCTGTATTTCTGCACAGGAGTTTCTGTCTGCATTGTGTGACAGAGTTCATGTGTATTTTGTGCCAAATAAGAAATTTTTATTGTCACTTATTTCATTGGTCTTGAAAGAATCAAAGAGTAGTTTCCACTTTCAATTCAGAAAACCTATCTTGATACTAAACTGAAGAGTTTAGGGTCAAAGTTTTCTCCATTCTGTAAGGTCTTGTTTTCATCCTGTGATTGATAATGTTGCTTCCTTGGTTGTTCTTTTAATGTATAAAAACATGATTCAGTTTGTTCAGAGTCCACTTCCTGCTTTCACTTTCCCATATGTGAGTACCATAACAAGCCATTTTTTTCTGTTTTGGAATCATGTTCACAGTGTTTTAGAATTATTTAAATAAAAATAAACCAGACATCAGGACTGGGACGAATGATAGCTCATGGGAGGGCAGAGGTCTGAATTTCCAGCCTTGCGACCAATAGCTGGGATGCAGCCTTTCTGTGGGAACCTCAGTCCCCTTCTTCTCTTGGCTCTGCTTCCCTGGCCAGGTGCAGATGAGTAAAATAGAGGAACAGCTGAGTTTTTCTTTGCCCTGCAACATAGCTCAAGAGTCATTTTGTTCCATAGCACATTGCCAGAGCTCTGCTCTTTTCCTATTACCTGGACCAGAAGACTTCAGAATTATTCTCCTTTCAGTCTTTTTTTTCCCCAACTGTCATCCTGTGTCCCTTTCCTTTTCCATGCTTTTTAGGATAAAAATCATATAATTATGCAAAGATGATTTGTAAATTATAAATAATATAAAAGGAATATCTCAAGACACTCTATTACTTATTTGGTCCATTTTATGTAACACATTTTCTAAGTTAAGCCTAGAAAAGAAAAGTCAGTTTGTTTCCATGGGGAATGCTTTCTACCCACTGCTGTCAGAACCTAGAGTTAGAAACTTTGGAATCCTAAGGTCATGTTGCACCCATCCAACTGCATGACTCTTATGAGAGTATTGAATACTTTGGGCTTTAGTAAACACCCTTTTCTTCACATGAGTGCATTTGAGCTGAGTTTGATAGAGAATACCATGTTGAATTTAATGAAAGATATACTGTTGAACAGCAAGATAAATATACATAATTTGCCAGAAAATAAAAGACATAATTGTATTTTATTTATTTTTTAAAAGATTTTATTATTTGACAGACAGAGATCACAAATAGCCAGAGAGGCAGGCAGAGAGAGAGGGAGAAGAAGGCTTCCCACTGAGCAGAGAGGCTGATATGGGGCTCAATCCCAGGACTCTGGGATCATGACTTGAGCCTAAAGCAGAGGATTTAACTCACTGAGCCACCCAAGTGCCCCAAAGGACATAATTTTAAAATCTAAAATTGTACCTCATTCTACTTCCTTGGAACCATCACCTATTAAAATACAGGAAAGTAATTAGTATATTAGAATATAAATTTTAATAAATTGTAATAAATAAACATGTAACAGAACTCAAAATATAAGAAATTATATCTGGGAGGTTTTATTTTAAATTAACTTTATTGAAAGATAGTTGATATACATAAAATGCTCATATTTAATATCTACAGTTTTGATTTTGGACATCTAGTGTTTTGTTTTCCTTCATAAGATGATCAGTCAGATGCAGCCACAACAATGGGGATGTAAAGGAGAATCAGTAAAACAATGTTCATTTTCTCATATATTTTAGAGAAACCATCATATTCCATAAAGGAAGTTGCATGGATAAAGACAGAAGAAGTGCCACGAAAAGCAGTTAGTTAAGCAGTTTTGATCAAAGGCTTGGCGTTTGACTTTAGTGTGTATCTACTTGGATCAGAAGAGGAGAAAGTGTATGGATAGAATGATGGGAGGGTAAAGGTCCAGGATTGTTCAATTATTAGTAAACTCAGTTTTTTAATGACAATGAGAGTGATGCAAGTATAAAGAAGTCAATCCCCAGAGGAAAAAAACATATCTCTTTCCAAGATCACTTCTGTGTCCAGCTGAGCTACGTTTAAATCTGTGGTGTCCAAGATTGAGAAGTAAGGTTCATCTTCTCTTAGAGCTGGTAATATTGGTAGTGTACCTAAAATTTTAATGTAATTGTGGATTACAGGGCTCGGGGAGTACAGACTGTCTTCCATATCAGGGAGAGGGTTTTGCACTATCCCCAGGGTATAGATACATTGCCAAACTCTACTGAGGAACTTCCAAATGTAGAAGAAGAAGATCTAGGAAAACCTGAGATTAGATATAGGATAGATAAACTGCTTTTGTCTCCTAAGAAAATTAGGTGAGGTAATGCTAAATCCTTGTCAAAAAGATGTTTTGTGGGTGAAGCCAGGGAAAATGTCTATTCACAAAAAAACAATGACCACTCCATACTATTTAGCTCTCCTTGTCTAGTGGAATATTTGTTTATTTATTATTTATTTATTTTTAACAAATAATGTGTTATTAGTTTCAGATGTACAACACTCCCATACAACACCTGATGTTCTTCAGAGCAAGTGCTCTCCTTCATTCCCAGCACCTATTTTATCCATCCCACCTGCCCTCTGGTAACAATCAGTTTTTTCTCTATAGCTGAGTCTATTTCTTGATTTGCCTCTATCTTTCTCCTTCTCTCTTTCTTTCTCTTTTTCCCCTTTGCTTATTTGTTTTGTTTCTTAAATTCGACATAGGAGCGAGATCATATGGTATTTGTCTTTCTCTGACTAACTTATTTCACTTACCAAGTATACACTTTAGCTACATCCATGTCATTGAAAATGGCAAGCTTTCATTCTTTGGTATGTCTGAGTAATATCCCATTATATGTATATACTGAATCTTCTTTATCCATTCATCAATTGATGAATGCTTGGGATGCTTCCATATTTTGGCTATTGTAGAAAATGCTCTATAAGCATTGCAGTGCGTGTATCCCTTTGAAATAGTATTTTTGTATTCTTTGGGTAAATACCTAGTAGTGAGATTACTGGATCATAAGGTCGTTGTTTATTTGTTTGTTTGTAGGTTTGTTTTTCCAGTAACTTCCCTACTGTTTTCACAGTGGCTGCACCAGTTCGCATTCTCACCAATGGTGCTCAAGGGTTCCTTTATCCCCATATCCTCACCAACACTTCTTGTTTCTTGAGTTGTTGATTTTAGCCACCTGACAGGTTTTAAGTTATACCTCACTGTTGTTTTGATTTATATTTTCCTAATGATGAGTGATGTTGAGTATCTTTTCATGTGTCCATTGGGCATCGGGATGTCTTCTTGGGAGAAATGTCTGTTCATATCTTCTGCTCATTTTTCATTCAGATTGCTTCTTGGGTGTTGACTTTTATCAGTTATTTATGTGTTTTTGATACTAACCCTTTAACAGGCCATTTTAAATATCTTCTCCAATTCTGTAAGTTGCCATTTGGTTTTGTTGATTTTTTCCTTTGATTTACCGAAACTTCTTATTTTGATGTGGTTCCAATAGTTTTTTTCTTTTTTTCCCCTTGCCTCCTTAGGAGACATATCTAGAGAAAGTTGCTAGAGTTGATGTCAAAGAGGTTACTGTCACACACAACTAATGAATCGTTGAACACTACATAAAAAAATAATGATGCATTATATGTTGGCTAATTGAACATAATAAAGAAACCAAAACCAAAAACAAAACAAAACAAAACAAGAGGTTACTGCCTGTGTTCTCTTCTAGGGTTTTTATGGTTTCAGGTCTCATATTTAGGTCCTTAATCCATTTTGAATTTATTTGTGTGTGTGTGTTATAATAAAGTGATGGAGTTTCATTCTTTAGCATATTGCTATCCAGTATTCCCAACATAATTTGTTGAAGAGACTGTCTCTTTCCCATTGGATATTTTTTCCTGCCTCGTTGAATATTAACTGGCCACATAGTTGTGTGTTCATTTCTGGGCCTTCTATTCTTGCCTGTTGATCTACGTCTATTTTTATGTTAGTGCCATACTGTTTTGATCACTACAGCTCTGTAATATAACCTGAATTCTGGAATTGTCAAGTTTCCAGCTTTACTTTTCTTTTTCAAGATTGATTTGACTCTTTGGGATCTTTCAAAGTTCCATACAAATTTGAGGATTTTTTTGGTTCTAGTTCTGCAAAAAATGCTGTTAGTATTTTGATAGGGATTGTATTAAATATATAGATTACTTTGGGTACTTAGACATTTTAGCAGTGTTTTTCCTTCCAATCCATGAGCTTGGAATGTTTTTCCATTTCTTTGTGTCATCTTCAATTTCTTTTATGAGTGTTTTATAGTTCTCAGAATATAGGGCTTTCGCTACTTGGTTAAGCTTATTCCTAGGTATCTTATTATTTTTGGCACAATTATAAATGGGATTATTTTCTTAATTTCTCTTTCTGCTGCTTCATTATTGATGTATAGAAATACAACAGATTTCTGCACATTCATTTGTATCCTGTGACTTTCTGGAATTTGTTTATCAGTTCCAGCAGTGATTTGGTGATCTTTTAGGTTTTCTATATATAGTATCATGTCATCTGCAAATAGTGTAAGGTTTACTTCTTCCTTTCCAATTTAGATGCCTTTTATTTCTTTCTGTTACCTGATTGCTGGGGCTAGGACTTCGAGTACTATGTTGAATGAAAGTGGTGAGAGTGGACATCTTTATCCTGTTCCTGACCTCAAGGGAAAATGTCTCAGTTTTTTCCCTTTATATATGATGTTCACTGTGGTTTCTCATGTATTGCCTTTATTATGTTGAGGTATATTCCATCTAAACCAAGTTTGTTGAGGGTTTTTAACATGAATGGATGTTGTACTTCATCAAATGCTTTTCCTGCATCTATTAAGATGATCATACAATTTTTATCCTTTCTCTTATTGATGTGAAGTGCCTTGTTGGTTGATTTTTGAATATTGAGTCATTCTTGCAACCCACAAATAAATCCCACTTGATAAAGATGTATGATTCTATTGATGTATTGTTGGATTATCTTTGCAAGTATTTTGTTGAGGATTTTTGCATCTACATTCATCACGGATATTGGCCTATAGTTGTCTTTTTCTTGTGATGTCTTTATCTGGTTTTGGTATCAGGTAATGCTGACCTCATAGAACAAGTCTGAAAATTTTCCTTCCTTTTCCATTTTTTGAGAAGAATAGGTATTAACTCTTCTTTTTTTTTTTCCCTTTTTATTTATTTTTTCAGCGTAACAGTATTCATTCTTTTTGCACAACACCCAGTGCTCCATGCAAAACGTGCCCTCCCCATCACCCACCACCTGTTCCCCCAACCTCCCACCCCTGACCCTTCAAAACCCTCAGGTTGTTTTTCAGAGTCCATAGTCTCTTATGGTTCGCCTCCCCTCCCCAATGTCCATAGCCCGCTCTTCTTAAAATATCTTGTAGAATTCACCTGTGCAGTTGTCTGTTTCTGGATTTTTGTTTGCTAGGAGTATTTTGATTACTGATTCAATTTATTTGCTGGTTATTAATCTGTTCACATTTTATTTTTCTTCCTGTTTCGGTTTTGGTAGTTTATATGTTTCTAAGAATTTACGATATCTTCTGGGTTATACAATTTCTTGGAATATAGCTTTTCATAATATTGTTTTATAATTGTTTGTATTTCTGTGGGTTTTTTTTCTCTCATTTGTGATTTTATTTGAGTTCTTTCTCTCTTTTTGCTGGTAAGTCTGGCTAGAGGTTTATCACTTTTACTGATTCTTTTAAAATACCCATTCCTTGTTTCCTTGCCCTCTTCTATTTTTGTTGTTGTTGTTTTCTACATGATTGATGTTTTGCTTTGATCATTATTATTTCCTTCCTTCTGTTGGTTTTCTTTGTTGCTATTTTTCTAGCTCTTTTTGGTGTAAGGATGGGTTGTTTATTTGAATTTTTTCTTGCTTCTTGATGTAGGCATGTATTGCTATGAACTTCCCTCTTAAAACTGCTTTGGCTGCATCTCAAATTTTGGATAGTCGTGTTTTCATTTTCATTTGTTTCTATTTATTTATTTTTTTTTTGATTTAGCTTTCTATTTCCTGGTTGACTGATTAATTGTTTAATAGCATATTATTTAACTTTTATGTATTTGTGCTTGTTCCAGATTTTTTTCTTGTGGTTGACATGAAGTTTCATACTATTGTGGTCAGAAAAGATGCACGGTATGACTTTGATCTTTTGAATTTGTTGAGACTTGTTTTGTGGGCTAATATGTGATCTATTCTAGAGAATGTTCATGTGCAATTGAAAAGGATCTGTATTGTCCTATGTTAGGATGGACTATTCTGTAAATATCTGTTAAATCCACATGTTCCAGTATGTAATTCAAAGACATTGTTTCCTTATTGATTTTCTGTTTAGATGAACTGTGTATTGATATAAGTGGGGTATTAAAGTTCCCTACTATTATTGTATTGCTATTGATTTGATATTTTATGTTTGTTATTAACTGTTTTATGTATTTGGGTGCTCCTATGTTGGGTACATAAATATTTGCAATTGTTATACTTTCTTGTAGAATTGTCCCATTTATTATTTCATAGTGTCCTTCTTTGTCTCTTTTTACAGTTTTTGTTTTAAAAAATATTTTTTTCTGATGTATTAATTCTCTGGCTTTCTTTATTTTTTAATAGATCTTATTTATTTATTAGGGAGAGAGAGGAAGAAAGAGAGCGAGAGAGAGAGAGAGCACAAGTCGGGAAGGGCAGAAGGAGGAATAGACTCTCCACTGAGCAGAAGCCCAATGCAGGGCTCAATCCCTGACCTCCTGGATCGTGACCTGAGCCAAAGGCAGATGCTCAACCAAATAAGCCAACCAGGCACTCCAACTCTGGCTTCCTTTTGACATTCATTTGCACAATACATGTTTCTCCATCCCCTTACTTGCAATCTGCAGTTGTCTTTAGGTCTAAAACCAGTCTCTTATAGGCAGCATATGGATGGGTCTTGGTTTTTTGTTTGTTTGTTTTTTGTTGTTGTTGTTGTTGTTTTCATTCTGTCACCTTCTATCTTTTGACTGGAGTTTTTAGTTCTTTTTACATTCAAAATAATTATTGACAAATATGTATTTATTGTCATTTTATGACTTGTATTTTTTTCTGAAGATTTTCTCTGATCCTTTCTTTTCTTTCATGTTTTGCTGATTTCCTTTAGTGATATATTTGGATTTCTTTCTCTTTATTCTTTGCATAGTTATCACTGGTTTTTGATATATGGTGAACATAAGCTTGTTTATTACCTCTTCTGCATATAATTCTCTATAATGGTCATTTATGTTTTAGTGGAAAACAAGTTTTAGCGGACTAGTTGAATGTATGATGTTGAATTTTTTCTTATACAATATGAAGCACTCTAATAAAATATCTGTGGAGGAGCATTGAGTCCAATCATCATCAAATCTAATAATATTCTCCCCAATAACAAACAAATTATCTCTGCCCTTGATGTTCTATCAGTTTGAGTTTTCAAAAGTGACCCAGAGTTTCTTTTAATTGAAGTAGTGTATGCAAATCTCTTGCTTCCCACCTCTCTCACTGCGGAAAACAAAATCTAGAAGTATATTGTACTAAATTCCAAATTTCAGAACTTTCATTAGCAAGTTCTTTCCAAGTATCCAGGAAGGAAGGGCTGTATTTTCATTATATTCTCCATGGAGAGTTTCATAATGAAAATTAGATGATTTAATTTTGTGGTAATCAATTTTTATTTTTAAATTGTGTTTTCAAATTTAATATTAAAAACTGAACTGTTATTTTTTATTATGGGGTCCTCCAATGGTGGTGCTATTGGGCAGAGAATAGACAGCATAGGGAACATGTTCATTAATCAACTGCTATTTTAAATAATCATAAAATGAATAATACTAGGTTTATCTGTAGGAGTCAAAAAAGTTAACATTACAAAAATAAATGAGGTGTGCCTGAGTGGCTCAGTGTTTTAAGCCTCTGCCTCTGGCTCAGGTCATAATCCCAGAGTCCTGGGATTGAGCCCCACTTTGGTCTCTCTGCTTGATGGGGAGCCTGCTTCCTCCTCTATCTCTCTGTCTGCTCCTCTGCCAAATTTCGATCTCTCTCTCTGTCAAATAAATTTTTAAAAATCTAAGAAAATGATAAAAATGAATTAAATGCTATGGAAATGTGTTTGGCAAGGAACTATGTTTTCAGTCAGAAGATTTTTTAATGTTAGAAATTGATAAACTAGTTCTGTCCAATAGAACTTTCTCTAATGATGGAAATATTTAATACAATGGTTACTGAACAGTGGCAGTGAGGATAATAGGACTGAGAAGGGGAATTTATTATTTTTAATTTTTATTTTTTTAAAGATTGTATTTATTTATTTGACAGAGAGAAAGAGAGAGAGAGAGAGAGAGAGATCACAAGTAAGCAGACAGGCAGGCAGAGAGAGGGGGGGAATCAGGATCCCTGCTCCCTGCTGAGCAGGGAGCCTGACGTGGGGTTCGATCCCAAGGACACTGAGACCATGACCTGAGCCAAAGGTGAGGCGTTAACTGACTGAGCCAATGAGGCGCCCTATTTTTCAATTTTTAATTAATATGTATTTAGATTTATGTAGATAAATATGGCTGCAACCTTAGAGAACACAGCTATATCCTGAAAATTAAGACACTTAAAGAAGGTTTTTATCATTAGCTGTTTAGAAGAGTATTTACCAATTGTTACTATAAACGTCAGAGTGCATTAACAAGAATGGAAGTAAGGCCAAGTGATGACATTCTTTTTTTTTTCTCAACACTTTCTTAATATAGAATCTGTATGGCATTTCATAATTATCATGTTTTGGACGTCCAACCAATAAATGTTGCTAATATTGCTTGAGATATTAAACTATAAAACATGCTACACAAACATTTAAACCCTAAACAATCATAGAAATGGCATCAACACCTCTCTGAATGTGCATTTCCATTTCTGGTTTATGTAACTGTTGGGCTCTTTATCTCATTCTTTGACCCCTCCGTGTCTGAGAGAGTCTGCCACATGGTGGGTGTAATTCGATATATGCCAAATATCTGGAAGTATGTTAGTTGTGTGTAAATTACCTAGTCTGTGGTTCTCAAAGGCAAACAGCTCAGTATCTATCCCTGGCAAGTGGCACAGTGAATGGTACAGAGCAGGCAGCAGTAAATGCCTGTAAACTGACAGGTAGACTTGGCACCTTTTTATTCCTCTAATTCTTTTTTTTTTTAATTTTTAGATTTTTAATTTATTTATTTTGCAGAGACAGACAGCAATAGCGGGGGTGGGAGAGGGATTAGGCAGAGGTAGAAACAGACTCCACACTGAGCAGGGAGCCCAATGGAGGAATCCATCCAGGACCCTGGGTTCATAATTTGAGTTGAAAGCAGATGCTTAACTGACAGAACCCTCCAGGTGCCATATTCCTCTAATTCTTGCCAATAAAAAATGGAAAATGTGTGTGTACTATGAACATGAATACATAAACATCACCACATTCACATGTGTACACACACACACACACACACACACACACAAATGCTTTCATTCCTGGTTTAGATTTCTGCATGTTTAATGCTATATTTATTACCAAGAGCTGTGAGTTTCATATACTTGGAAGAGAAGTAGATTTTGCAGGAGTATGTAAAATCGAAAGAAATGCCTGTATTTTAAAATGTTATGTGGCTTGCAAGTTGTCTTTATTTAGAAGCAACTGCAACCCTGTCCTTCATGAAATTGACCATGTCTGCAGTGACAGAGAAGCCACCGTTTGGCTCCATCATCTTTTTCTTTGTACTTGGAATACCCCTTAATGGAGAAGGGTCTTTTTTCTTTTCCTTTCTTTCCTTAACTGTATTTTTGAGGTGTTGGCATGGAATAGCAGAAATCTCAGAAACAGTTTGCTGGCTTTAGCCTTTTGGAGAGGGAATAGAAACAAGGGCAGTCAAGTACACTGCAATGGGTAAAGAGAGTATTGTACCCAAGCTATTGTTATCTTGGGATGCTGATGCTGTATGCCAAGCAAGTCCTCTTCAGCCCTCTTGAGAGTCTTGGAGAAACATCCTCCATTAGAAATTCTGAAAGATTATGACAAGCTTTCTGTGAAAGGGAGGGAGAGCAGTGACTGTCGAGATGCTGGGCAAACTTCCTTGGGGGTTGTACCTATTTCTACTGAATTGAACTTGGGTCATTTTTTTTTTCACAGTAAGTAATTAATTGAAGAATTTGGGCATGTTTGTGATTCTTCAGTGTACTGAATGCAGCTCACAGTCATTTGTACTAAGGAGAATGTGGATGGTTGGACAATTATTAGGACTCTAAGTGACTCTTTCCTTGTGTTTTAAGTGTTCGGGTGGTTGTAGGAAGCACAGGTAGTTCTTGGATCATTTACTCTGGGAGAAGCCAGCTGCTCTGCCATTCAAGCAGCCTGCCAGAGACTTCCATGAGTTGAGGATGCATGACTTCCTGCAAACAACCAGTGCCAGCTTGGCTTTGGCACTAATGAGTCACCTTGGAATTCACTGCCCATCCCCATTTGAGCTTTCATATTATTGTACTTCGGGCAAACAGGTCAGCTGCAAGCCTGTGAGAGACCTTGAGTGAGATGTACCTATTCCAGTTGTCCCTAATTTCTTTGCCACTGAAATTGTAGGATTCCCACTTCTTGTCATGTTGAAGTAACTGATACTGGGTTTGTCTTCTTGCTATAAAAATTTTTAAAACTGGAAAAATATATGAAACAATTTTTTTTTCAAAATTAGACAATAGGCAGTGAAGGACAGAGACAGGCAAAGGGATAAGAAATGATGGGATCCCTACAGTTTCTCTGGTTACAACTACTTGGAGACCCCTTGTTGACCTCGGCAAAAGAAGGGATAAACCACGCAGGGTATAACACTACTGTGGAGTTGAGAAGACAGAGATTAGAGTCTGGGGAGAAGGAAGTGGGTGGAATTTGCCAGACAGAGTACTCCAGAAGGGGGAATCATGCAGAAAATGGCTCCAGAGATCAAAATAGTGTCCTCTTGAATAGTAGGCTTCATGTATGTGGGATGTGAAACTCTTTGAGGCACCATGAAAATCAGTGAGGGAGCTAGGAGCTCAGCCACTTCCCAAAATTCACCATTGGCTGGGAGACAAGTTCCAATGAAATTGGCTGGTTCGTCAGTGGAGATAGGTGAATGGTCAGGCTTTAGTAATGAGGCTAAATTAATAGTAATTGTAAAACTTACTCTAATAAGTCTAATAATAATAATTCTAATCTAGATCCAGTAAAGCTTAAAAGTAAGCCAATCAGAAAGTTACATAACTGCCTGCCACAACAAATTTCAGTATTCTCTTTAGAAAGGAAAACTTGATAACCGCATAATATTAACATTTATTACAAAATTGTATGACATGCAGAAGTAAATATATAATGAAATAAAATAAATTCATAATAAAATATATAGCTATATATGTTATATGCATATGTATATATACATATGTACATACATACATATGTATTACTATAGTTAACATACATACATATGTATTACTATAGTTAACCAGGAAAAAATCAGGCAATAGACAGGTACTTAGAAATAGCAAAAGTGAGAGAATTAGCTTAAGGGTTTTACAATGGTTATTTTAAATATTTATGTTTAAAATAATCATTATGGTTAAATCATTATGTTTAAAATCTTCACTTTAACATAATTAGGACAGGAATGGGAGATATAAAAATAAACCATGAACAGGTGGACATAAAAGTACAATATACAAAATGAAGATTTTACTGGATGGGACTAAGAGCAGCCACTGAAAAAGGAAAATTCAGTGAACCTGAAGATGTACAAAAAAGAATTATAAAAAGGAATAATACAAAAAAAATCTAAATGTATTGAATGTATATGTGTACATACACATACATTATATATCATACATTTATATATAATATATATTAAATATACATATTATGCGCATATATATGCACATATATACACATGTATATATATTATATACAAATACACAATTATACAAGAAGCCAAGAAAAGTAAACACATAAAAAAAGCATAGAGAGCCCATGATTTGTGGGACAATATCAGGTCTAATTTACATTCAGTTGGTGCCCCAGAAATTGTGGGATTAGAAAGAATTTCTAAAGAAATAATATCTGAGTAGGGGACTTTAACACTCCCCTCACTGAAATGGACAGATCATCCAAACAAAAGATCAACAAGGAAATAAAGGCCTTAAATGACACACTGGGCCAGATGGACATCACAGATATATTCAGAACATTTCATCCCAAAGCAACAGAATACACATTATTCTCTAGTGCACATGGAACCTTCTCCAGAATAGATCACATCCTGGGTCACAAATCAGGTCTCAACCGGTATCAAAAGATTAGGATTATTCCCTGCATATTTTCAGACCACAATGCTCTGATGCTAGAACTCAATCACAAGAGGAAAGCTGGAAATAACCCAAATACATGGAGACTAAACAGCATCCTTCTAAAGAATGAATAGGTCAACCAGGAAATTAAAGAAGAACTGAAAAAATTCATGGAAACAAATGATAATGAAAACACAACAGTTCAAAATCTGTGGGACACAGCAAAGGCAGTCCTGAGAGGAAAATATATAGCAGTACAAGCCTTTCTCAAGAAACAAGAAAGGTCTCAAGTACACAACCTAACCCTACACGTAAAGGAGCTGGAGAAAGAACAAGAAAGAAACCCTAAACCCAGCAGGAGAAGAGAAATCATAAAGATCAGAGCAGAAATCAATGAAATAGAAACCAAAAAAACAATAGAAAAAATCAATGAAACGAGGAGCTGGTTCTTTGAAAGAATCAAAAAGATTGATAAACCCCTGGCCAGACTCATCAAAAAGAAAAGAGAAAGGACCCAAATCAATAAAATCATGAATGAAAGAGGAGAGATCACAACTAACACCAAAGAAATACAGACAATTATAAGAACATACTATGAGCAACTCTACGCCAACAAATTGGACAATCTGGAAGAAATGGATGCATTCCTAGAGACATATAAACTACCACAACTGAACCAGGAAGAAATAGAAAACCTGAACAGGCCCATAACCAGTAAGGAGATTGAAACAGTCATCAAAAATCTCCAAACAAACAAAAGCCCAGGGCCAGACGGCTTCCCAGGGGAATTCTACCAAACATTTAAAGAAGAACTCATTCCTATTCTCCTGAAACTGTTCCAAAAAATAGAAACGGAAGGAAAACTTCCAACCTCATTTTATGAGGCCAGCATCACCTTGATCCCAAAACCAGACAAGGATCCCACCAAAAAAGAGAACTACAGACCAATATCCTTGATGAACACAGACGCAAAAATTCTCGCCAAAATACTAGCCAATAGGATTCAACAGTACATTAAAAGGAATATTCACCACGATCAAGTGGGATTTATTCCAGGGCTGCAGGGTTGGTTCAACATCCTCAAATCAATCAATGTGATAGAACACATTAATAAAAGAAAGAACAAGAACCATATGATACTCTCAATAGATGCTGAAAAAGCATTTGACAAAGTACAGCATCCCTTCCTGATCAAAACTCTTCAAAGTGTAGGGATAGAGGGCACATACCTCAATATTATCAAAGCCATCTATGAAAAACCCACCGCAAATATCATTCTCAATGAGGAGAAACTGAAAGCTTTTCCACTAAGGTCAGGAACACGGCAGGGATGTCCATTATCACCACTGCTATTCAACATAGTACTGGAAGTCCTAGCCTCAGCAATCAGAAAACAAAAAGAAATTGAAGGCATCCAAATTGGTAAAGAAGAAGTCAAACTATCACTCTTCGCTGACGATATGATACTATATGTGGAAAACCCAAAAGACTCCACTCCAAAACTGCTAGAACTTGTACAGGAATTCAGTAAAGTGTCAGGATATAAAATCAATGCACAGAAATCAGTTGCATTTCTGTACACCAACAACAAGACTGAAGAAAGAGAAATTAAGGAGTCAATCCCATTTACAATTGTACCCAAAACTATAAGATACCTAGGAATAAACCTAACCAAAGAGGCTAAGAATCTATACGCAGAAAATTATAAAGTGGGGCGCCTGGGTGGCTCAGTGGTTTAAGCCGCTGCCTTCAGCTCAGGTCATGATCTCAGGGTCCTGGGATCGAGTCCCACATCGGGCTCTCTGCTCAGCAGGGAGCCTGCTTCCCTCTCACTCTCTCTGCCTACTTGTGATCTCTCTCTGTCAAATAAATAAATAAAATCTTTAAAAAAAAAGAAAGAAAATTATAAAGTACTCATGAAAGAAATTGAGGAAGACACAAAGAAATGGAAAAATGTTCCATGCTCCTGGATTGGAAGAATAAATATTGTGAAAATGTCTATGCTACCTAAAGCAATCTACACATTTAATGCAATCCCTATCAAAATACCGTCCATTTTTTTCAAAGAAATGGAGCAAATAATTCTAAAATTAATATGGAACCAGAAAAGACCTCGAATAGCCAAAGGAATATTGAAAAAGAAAGCCAAAGTGTGTGGCATCACAATTCCAGACTTCAAGCTCTATTATAAAGCTGTCATCATCAAGACAGCATGGTACTGGCACAAAAACAGACACATAGATCAGTGGAACAGAATAGAGAGCCCAGAAATCAACCCTCAACTCTATGGTCAACTAATCTTCGACAAGGCAGGAAAGGATGTCCAATGAAAAAAGACAGCCTCTTCAATAAATGGTGCTGGGAAAATTGGACGGCCACATGCAGAAAAATGAAATTGGACCACTTCCTTACACCACACACGAAAATAGACTCCAAATGGATGAAGGACCTCAATGTGAGAAAGGAATCCATCAAAATCCTTGAAGAGAATGCAGGCAGCAACCTCTTCGACCTGAGCCGTAGCAACATCTTCCTAGGAACAACGGCAAAGGCAAGGGAAGCAAGGGCAAAAATGAACTATTGGGATTTCATCAAGATCAAAAGCTTTTGCACAGCAAAGGAAACAGTTAACAAAACCAAAAGACAACTGACAGAATGGGAGAAGATATTTGCAAACGACATATCAGATAAAGGGCTAGTATCCAAAATCTATAAGGAACTTAGCAAACTCACCACCCAAAGAACAAACAATCCAATCAAGAATTGGCAGAGGACATGAACAGACATTTCTGCAAAGAAGACATCCAGATGGCCAACAGACACATGAAAAAGTGCTCCACGTCACTCGGCATCAGGGAAATACAAATCAAAACCACAATGAGATATCACCTCACACCAGTCAGAATGGCTAATTAACAAGTCAGGAAATGACAGATGCTGGCGAGGATGTGGAGAAAGGGGAACCCTCTTCCACTGTTGGTGGGAATGCAAGCTGGTGCGACCACTCTGGAAAACAGCATGGAGGTTCCTTAAAATGTTGAAAATAGAACTACCGTATGACCCAGCAATTGCACTACTGGGTATTTACCCTAAAGATACAAACATAGTGATCCGAAGGGGCATGTGTACCCAAATGTTTATAGAAGCAATGTCTACAATAGCCAAACTATAGATAGAACCTAGATGTCCATCAACAGATGAATGGATAAAGAAGAGGTGGTATATATACACAATGGAATACTATGCAGCCATCAAAAGAAATGAAATCTTGCCATTTGCGACGACGTGGATGGAACTAGAGCGTATCATGCTTAGTGAAATAAGTCAATCAGAGAAAGACAACTATCATATGATCTCCCTGATATGAGGACATGGAGAAGCAACATGGGGGGTTAGGGGGATAGGAGAAGAATAAATGAAACAAGATGTGATTGGGAGGGAGACAAACCATAAATGACTCTTAATCTCACAAAACAAACTGGGGTTTGCTGGGGGGAGGTGGATTGGGAGAGGGGGAGCGGGCTATGGACATTGGGGAGGGTATGTGCTATCGTGAGTGCTGTGAAGTGTGTAAACCTAGCGATTCACAGACCTGTACCCCTGGGGATAAAAATACATTATATTTTTATTAAAAAAAAATTTGGAATGGGAGGTGAACCATAAGAGACTATGAACTCTGGAAAACAACCTGAGGGTTTTGAAGGGTCAGGGGTGGGAAGTTGGGGGAACAGATGGTGGTTAATGGGGAGGGCACGTTTTGCATGGAGCACTGGGTGTTGTGCAAAAACAATGAATACTGTTACGTTGAAAAAATAAACAAAATGGGGAAAAAAAAGAAATAATAGCTGAAAATTTTCCAAAATTAATGAACTCTCTAAACCCAGGGATCTAAAAGTTTCAGTGAACCCAACTGAGTGAGATAAGTACAAAAAAGGAACACATGGTGTCCCAACATAATAAAATTTGTGAAAATCATCGATTAAAAAAATCTTAAAAGCAATTGGAGATAAAAGATATATTGCATCTTGGGCAATAAAGAAAAGGATAATTTCAGATGCCTACTCAATAACTAGGCAAATCAGGTGAAAATGAAATTCTATCTTCATAGTCCTAAAAGAAAAGGAATAAATCCTATAATGTACAATGTTAAATCCACCAAAAGTATTCAAAAGTGAAGGCAAAAAAAAGGCTTTTTCAGACAAATATGTATATGATTTGATGCCAGCAATCTTGCACTACAGGAAATGTTAAAGGAAGTTCATCAAGTGTAGTAGAAATGATAACAGATGGGAAATTGGATCCACAGAAAGGAATGAAAGGTACCAAAAAATGAGCAAAATCGATGTACCAAATGATGTGATTACTTACTGACAGTGATGAAAAGAGAAACAAAAACAAACTGATTCTGCTTTTACTAGGGAAGTATTTTAACATATATTTACTTTAATTGAATAAGGCATGAGGAAAGTACTCATGAAAATAAGATAAATCACAACAAAAGCAGAGTCAGCACACACTCACTGAATTCGAACACAAAGACCAAAGTGATGGGGAGAGGGTCTCCAAAGAGAAGGCACAGTCTTTCTGCCAGTTCAGGCTGTTTAACGTCTATTCAGAGTATTTGCTGAAAAGTAGCAAAGCTGAGGAAGTTCCAGAAATCAATTGTATTATCTGAATCTTACAATATTTCAAGATGATACTCCCCCCCCCCAAATGTGACACTTCTAGGAGAATTCAGTCTATGGTATGAGAAACTCAACTATGCTTTGACTTTTTCTCTTAGTCCTTTGATTCTCTGTTATCTCTTCTTTAATTTTCAAATACAAAATATTGAGCTGTAATTGACAGGTAACATTGCGTCCATTGAGGGTATACAATGTGATAATTTGATACATTTATAAGTTGCAGTATGATTACTGGTGTATTTTAGCTAACACCTCTCATATGTCACATAATTATAATTTACTTTTTGTGGTAAGAATAATTCAGATTTAGTATCTTAGCAACTTTTAAGTTTATCATACAGTATTGTTGGCCATAATCTCTATGCCATGTATTAGATCTCCAGGACTTATCGATCTCCTAGTTGCTTGTCTGTACTCTAAACATCTCCCCAGTTTTCCCAACCACAACCATCATTCTACTACTCTGTTTCTACGAGTTTGGGTTTTTTAGATTCCACAAGTGAGATCATCTAGTATTTGCCTTTCTTTATCTGATTTACCTCACTTAGCATGATGCCCTCAGTTTCTCTGTGTTGTTGCAAATGTCAGGAAATCTTGCTTGGGGAAACAGTGTCTACACAGCTCCTTCTGTGATTGGTCTTCATGCTGGGTCCTGCTGCTCTTTGTGAGCATTTCCCCAGCCTTGGTTGTGGTTACTTTCTCAGCAGCTCTGTGGAGAATACAAATAAGGCACATATGCTGGACGCTGCTCTTGTTCTGGGATAAGCTTCAGAATGAGATTGTTATTGGAAACGGAGAGGAAGGAATGGAAAAGAGGTGTAAATGGAAATGAGAGTTTCTAGAATAGGCTCATTGAAGGTGCGTATAGTACACATATGCACTCAAGTGTTAAATTTTTAGATTTTCCTAGATGTGTAAACATGAAGCAGGATATCTTTACATGGCAGCAATGGTGATGCCATGTCTCATTTTGTGAGATAATAACTCCCTTGGGCTGACACTGTCATGGTTTCAGGCACTCCTTAACTTGCAGGAACCTCTGCTCCCAGCTTGAGCTCTCTGGGGAGCAGAGAATGGCAGTGTCACACATCTGGGTAGAACTGGGGTTCTATCACTAACTGAAGTTGTCCAAAGCTGACCTAGTTACCTCCTCCCCCAGGGCAGCGGCTCCTGCTTCCAGCCCCAGAAGTCACAGAAGTCTCTGATCTTTCCCTTTCCCATCACCACAAGCTTTCCTTTTGTTTCACAGGGTACTTTAATTAATAAACAATGAATCTTGGAACACTGAAAAATAAAAATTAGAACAAAAAGGAAGGCTTTTCTGTCGTGGTCAGTGTGACAAATCGACCAGGAATGTGAGGGTAAGAGGATGGTGAAAAAAAGTTAAAGAGTCCATAGTCTCTTATGGTTCGCCTCCCCTTCCAATTTTTTTTTATAAACATATAATGTATTTTTATCCCCGGGGTACAGGTCTGTGAATCGCCAGGTTTACACACTTCACAGCACTCATGATAGCACATACCCTACCCAATGTCCATAACCCCCTCCCCCTATCCCAATCCCACCTCCCCCCAGCAACCCCCAGTTTGTTTTGTGAGATTGAGTCATTTATGGTTTGTCTCCCTCCCAATCCCATCTTGTTTCATTTATTTTCTCCTATCCCCCTAACCCCCCCATGTTGCATCTCCACGTCCTCATATCAGGGAGATCATATGACAGTTGTCTTTCTCCAACTGACTTATTTAACTAAGCATGATACCCTCTAGTTCCATCCACGTCATCGCAAATGGCAAGATTTCATTTCTTTTGATGGCTGCATAGTATTCCATTGTGTATATATACCACATCTTCTTAGGAGATCTTAATATGCCTCTCTCAGTAATAGAAAGATCATCTAAGCAGAAAATTAATAAAGAAATAAGAGCATTGAATGAAACTTTGGACCAGATGGACCTCATAGATATAGACAGAACATTCCACCCTAAAACAACAGAATACTCATTCTTCTCAAGTGCACATGGAACCTTCTCAAGAATAGACCACATACTGGGTCACAACGTAGGACTCAACCGATACCACTAGACTGACATTATTCCCTGCATATTCTCAGATCACAATGCTTTGAAACTGGAGCTCAATCACAAGGAAAATTTTGGAAGGAACTCAAACACCTGGAAGCTAAAGACCACCTTGCTTAAGAATGCTTGGTTCAACCAGGAGATCAAAGACGAACTTAAACAGTCATTTATTCATGGAAACCAATGAGAATTAAGACACTTCAGTCCAAAACCTATGGGATACAGTAAAGGCGGATCTAAGGGGGAAATAAATAGCCATCCAAGCTCCCCTCAAAAAAATTGAAAAATCCAGAATACACCAGCTCTCTCTATACCTTAAAGAACTGGAGAATCAACAACAAATCAAACCAAAGGGAAATAATCAAGATTAGAGCAGAGATCAATGACGTAGACACCAGAGATACAGTAGAATGTATCAATGAAACTAGAAGCTGGTTTTTTGAAAGAATCAATAAGATCGATAAACCATTGGCCACTAATCCAAAAGAAAAGAGAGAAAGACCAAATTAATAAAATTATGAATGAAAAGGGAGAGATCACAACGAACATCAAGGAAATAGAAACAATCATCAGACAGCAGTGCTTTTGTGGAGAAGGAGGGGAGGGGTCTGGGAACAGGCGATGTGGTCTAAGAATCCTATGTAATGGGAAGGACAGTTCCTCTGCTTGAGGTAGATGACACTTCCTCTTGGGGGACAAAAGAGTTGGTGGGTACTATTACACTTTCCTGTTCATTAGCATAAGAACAGAGAAAATTTTTGAAAGCCTCTAACCTGGGCACTGGCTTTTTAGTACACTTCACCATAAACTTGAGGTCTCTGTACATTTGTGCAACTGCTGTAGGACAAACATGCACAAGCCACAGTGTGATGAGATGCTCCATTAGAGCATCAACAAGTTTCTGCACCTTGTAGAGTCCCTAAAATTTGGAGTAATGAAACCCAGCTGATATGCTTGAGATAAAATGGACAAACAGACCACCTAGGTGGCTCAGTCAGTTAAGTGTCTGACTTCTGCTCAAGTCATGATCCAAGGGTTCTGGGATCAAGTCCTGAATTGGGCTCCTTTTTCAGTGGGGAGCCTGCTTCACCCTCTGCCTGTCACTCCTCCTACTTGTGCTCTCTTTTTCTCTGGAAAATACACAAATAAAATCTTTATAAAAATAAAGTTAGGGGCGCCTGGGTGGCTCAGTGGGTTAAGCCGCTGCCTTCGGCTCAGGTCATGATCTCAGGGTCCTGGGATCGAGTCCCGCATCTGGCTCTCTGCTCAGCAAGGAGCCTGCTTCTCTCTCTCTCTCTCTCTCTCTCTCTGCCTGCCTCTCTATCTACTTGTGATCTCTCTCTGTCAAATAAATAAATAAAAATCTTAAAAAAAATAAAGTTAAAAAACACAGGAGCACGGTATTGTTAAGTGGGCAGTTGCTTGGACACAAACAGGGTAAAAGCAGGGATCTGAGTGGTGTCTGTGATATGCCAGGGGAGACTGATTGCTTTTCTGTGAGGGCTTCTTGACTACAGCAGGCACAAACCACCTATCCCAGGATGAGAGAACAAACTAGTACCATTTATTTCCTGCCCATTAGCACGGATTGACTTCAGTGGCCAGCACAGAACCCATAGTGGAGTCTTGAGATGATTAGACCAAACCCCACCACCCTGCTCTCTGCAGGTGCTTTTGAATTAGGACAAGTGCCCCTAAGAATCAGAGCAGCATCAGTCCTGATTCCCAGAAGGAAACCACAAACCCTACACCAAGTCTGCTGACCAAAGAATGCTGTAAAACTTGAGCTCTAAGGGAAATAGGAGCTAACCTCCTTTAACAAGCAGGCCAAAACACACCAAGTTAAAACTCATGACACTGGGACAAGATTAAAACACTATCCACTTTCGTCAAGAAGAAACTCTGCTGAGGACTGGTTTGAAGGAAAGATCAGCAAAAACACAGTAGCAAAGTTCACAGTATATACTGGAAACACTTCCAGAAGCCCCAAGTCCTGTACAGTATATGATCTTTTCATAATACAGCCATTACTCTCAGGAACAAGTAACACAATGATCTTTACTAACATAAAAGAGCCTGAGACCTAGACAAAATTCCAAGATGGAGGAATTCATCCCAAAGAAAGATTAAGAAAATGTTATGACCAAGGATCTAACCAAAACAGATATAAGTAATATGCCTGAATCAGAATTTAAAACAACAATCACTAGGCTACTGGATGGGCTTGAGAAAAGCAAAGAAGACCTGAGGAAGTCCCTTGCCATAGAGATACAAGACCTAAAAACAAGTCAGGACAAAATAAAATATATTATAACCAAGTCACAAATCTGACTGGATGTATTGACCACAAGAATAGGAAAAGCAGAGAAACAAATAAGTGATATGGAATAAAAAGTATGGAAAATTATGAAGCTGATAAGAAGGGGGAAATACTGCATCAAAAATGTAGACTTAGGGAAGTAAACAACTCAAAAAAGCACATTGACATTCACATCACAGGAGTCCCAGAAGAAGAGAGGGAAAAAAGGTCATAAGATTCATTTGAGAAAATTGTAGTTAAAAACTTCTAAAATCTGTGAAAGAATCTGGCATCCAAATAAAAAAAAAACACTGAACACTCCCATAAAACAAACAACAGCAACAATAAAACAACAACAACAAAAAAAACAGGTTAACACCAAGATATATTGTAGTTAAATTTGAAAGGGACAGAGATAAGGAGAAAATTCTGAGAGCATCAAGTGAAAATAATCCCTAACTTATAAGGGAAAGCAAAAAAGTTAGTAACAGACTTAACCACAGAAACTTAGAGTTCAGAAAGCAGAGGTATTATATGTTCAATGTGTGGAATGGGAAAAATAAGGAGCAAAGAATCTATCCAACAAGGCTATCATTCAGAATAGAAGGAGAATTAAACAAATGCCCAGAGAAGGAAAAACTAAAGGAGATCATGACCACTAAGCCACCCTGCAAGCAGTATTAAAGGGAAATCTTTGAGTGGGGAAAAAACACCAAAAGTAAAAAAGACTAGAAAGAAAAGGGGAAAAAATTCTCCAGAAAAAAACAACTTTGTAAGTAATTCAAGAGCACTAAATTAATACATATTAATAATTTCTCTGAATGTAAATGGACTAAATGCTCCAATCAAGATACATACAGTATCAAAATGGATAAAAAAATAAGACCCCATCTATATGCTGTCTGTAAGACTCTCATTTTAGACCTAAAGGCAACCTGCAAATTGTAAGGATGGAGAAACATTGATCTTGCTGATTGACATCAAAAGAATCTGGAAGAAGCCATAATTATATAAGACAAACTAGATTCTAAATCAAAAACTAGGTGCACATAACTAACCAACAAGAGGACATAACAATTGCAAATATATATGGGAGCACACAAATACATAGTGCATTTAATAATAAATGTAAAGTAACTCATTGATAATGATACAAAAATAGTAGGGTACTTTAATACCCCACTTGCAGCAATGGCCAGATCATCTAAGCAGAAAATCAACAAGGAAACAATGGCTTTGAATGACACACTAGACACAATAGACTTTGCAGATAAATTCAGAACTTTTCAGAATATTAAAGTAGCACAATAGACATTCTTTTTAAAAAGATTGGGAGGGAGACAAACCATAAATGACTCTTAATCTCACAAAACAAACTGGGGGTTGCTGGGGGGAGGTGGGATTGGGAGAGGGGGAGCGGGCTATGGACATTGGGGAGGGGAGGCGAACCATAAGAGACTATGGACTCTGAAAAACAACCTGAGGGTTTTGAAGGGTCAGGGGTGGGAGGTTGGGGGAACAGGTGGTGGGTGATGGGGAGGGCACGTTTTGCATGGAGCACTGGGTGTTGTGCAAAAAGAATGAATACTGTTACGCTGAAAAAAAATAAATAAATAAAAAGGGAAAAAAAAGATTTTATTTATTTATTTGACAGAGAAATAGAGATCACATGTATACAGAGAGGCAGACAGAGAAAGGGGGAAGTAGGCTCCCCACTGAGCAGAGAGCCAAATGCAGGGCTCAGTTCCAGGACACTGAGACCATGACCTGAGCTGAAGGCAGAGACTCAACTCACTGAGCCACCCAGGTGCCCCAGAATACACATTCTTTTTGAGAATTCATGGAAAATTCCCCAGAATTAATCACATACTAGCTCACAAATTAGGCCTCTAAAGTTCAACATATTATAATACCATGCATGTTTTCAGAGTATAAGATTATGAAACTTGAAGTCAACCACAATGAGACATTTAGAAAGACAAGAAATTCATGCAGGGTAAAGAACATCCAATTAAAGAATGAATGGGTTAAGCAGGAAATTAAAAAATAAATTAAAAAAATACACAGAGCCACATGAAAATGAAAACAGGACAGTCCAAACACTTTGGGATGCAGCAAAAGCAGTCATAAAAGAAAAGTATATAGCAATATAGGCCTGAAGAATCAACAAATGTCTCAAATATACAAGCTAACCTAACACTAAATGAGCTAGAAAAGAAACAGCAAATAAAATTTATGACTAGCAGGAAAAGAGAAATAATAAAGATTAGAAAATAAATAAATGACATAGAGTCAAACTGAAGAAAAAAGCAGTAGAAAAGATAAGTGAACCTAGAAGCTGGTTCATTGAAAGAATTAATGCATTTGATAAAACTCTATCTGGACTTATAAAAAAGAAAAGAGAATAAGGACCCCAAAAAGCAAAATCATGAATGAAAGAAAAGACATTGCAACCAACACTACAGAAATACAAGCAATTATAAGTAATATTATGAAAAATTAAATGCCAACAACATAGAAATCTGGAAGAAATATATGAAGTCCTAGAAATAAACAAACTACCAAAACCGAAAAAGGAAGAAAGAAAATTTAAACTAACTCATAACCAACAAAGAAAATAAATTATTGATCAAAAATATCCCCAAAACTTAATTCCAACACCAGATGGATTCACATAAGAATTCTACCAAACATTTAAAGAGGAGTTAAAACCTATTCTTCTCAAACTGTCCCAAAAAATATAAATGAAAGGAAGACTTCCAAACTCATTCTATGAGGCCAGAATTATCTTCATTCCAAAATCAAAGACTGCACTGAAAAAGAGAATCACAGGCCAATATCCCCAATGAACCTGGATGCAAATTCTCAAAAATACTAGTAAATCAGATCCAAGAGTACATTAAAAGAATTATTCATGGGTTGCCAGAGGCAGCTCTGTCAGTTGAGTGTCTGACTTGATTTTGACTTGTCATGTACACAGGGTCCTGAGGTCAAGCCTCCTATCATGCTCCATGTTTAGTACAGAATCTGCTTCTCTCATCCTCTACTTCTGCCCCACCCCTGCTCTCTGTCTCTCTCTATCTCTGTCTCTCTAAAAATGAATAAACAAAATATTTATTAAAAATAATTTTTCACTCTGACAAGGGAAATGTATTCCAGTGCTTCAAGTGTGGTTCAATATACACAAATCAGTCAAGAAAATACACCACATTAATAAAAGAAAGGATGAGAAATCTATGATCCTCCCGATAAGTGCATAAAAAGCATTTTATGAAGTAGAGCATCCATTCTTGGTTAAAACAAACAAAGTAACAAAGTTGTGATAGAAGCAAAAAGGCCATATACAAAAGACCCACAAGTAATATAAAATTCAATGGGGATAAAAAGCTTTTCCTCTGTGGAAGATGGGATGTCCACTCTCACCACTTTCAGTTGACATAATAATGGATGTCCTAGCCTCAGCAATTAGACAACAAAAAGAAATAAAATTAATCCAAATTGGCAAGGAAGAAGGAAATTTTTCACTATTCACAGATGATATGATAACCTACATAGGAAACCAATGACTCCATCAAAGAAATGTTAGAACTAACAAGAATTCATTAAAGTCACAGGACACAAAGTCAGCATATAGAAATCTGATGTATTCTTATATATCAACAATGAAACAGTAGAAAGAGAAATTAATTAATCAATCTTATTTACATTTTCACTAAAATGTATAAGATACCTAGAAATAAATCAACCAAATGGGCAAAAGTTCTGCACTCTGGAAACTATAGAGCACTTATAGAAGAAATTGAATATGGCACAAAGAAATTGAAGGAAAAAAAAAAACACTCCATTCTCATGGACTGGAAGAACTAATACTGTTAAATTTTCTATACTACTCAAAGCAATCTACACATTTAATGCTGTCCCTCTCAAAATAACACTGGTATTTTGCACAAACCTGGAATGAAGAATCCTAAAATTTGTATATAATCAGAGAAGACTCCAAGAGACTTCTTTTATTAAATTTTAAGGGTAGAATGATATGGGAGTATCTATGCACTTAACTCTTTGAAACTACAAAGTATATTAACCTACATTCACATAGCATTTTTCCTTAAGGTATGTGTTTTTCCTTTGTTGCGTGGAATGTTTTTATCCTGATAAAATCCCAATAGTTCATTTTTGTTTTTGTTTCCTTTGCCTTTGGGGACGTGTCTAGCAAGAATTTTTTTGTGGGTGAGTTCCAAAAGCTTTCTTATATTTTGATGGAGTTCTGTCTCACATTAGGTCTTTCAACCTGTTTGAATTTATACTTGTGTATGATGTAAGAGAATGATCCAGGTTCATTCTTCTTCTTGTGGCTGTCCAATTTTCCAGACAACATTTATTGAAGCAACTGTTCTTCTCCATTGGATATTTTTTTCCTGCTTTGTCAAAGATTAGTTGACCATAGACCTGAGGGTCCATTTCTGTAGTTTTGTGGTTGTGGTGGTGGTTTTTCTTGTTCCATGGATTTATGTGTCTGTCTTGGTGCCAGTACCAGACTATCTTCATAACTAAAGTTTTGTAATACTGTTTGAAGTCCAAAATTTTAATGACTCCAGCTTGGGTTTTCTTTTTCAACATTCTATTTCCTATTCAGGGTCTTTTCTCATTCTTTTTTTTTTATTTGACAGAGAGAAATCACAACTAGGCAGAGAGACAGGCAGAGAGAGAGGAGGAAGCAGGCTCCCTCCAAAGCAGAGAGCCTGATGTGAGGCTCAATCCCTGGACCCTGGGATCAGGACCTGAAGGCAGAAGCTTTAACCCATTGAGCCACCCAGGCGCCCCTCTTTTCTCATTCTATACAACTTTCAGAATTTTCTGATTCTATACACATTTTAGAATTGTTGGTTCCAGCTCTGAGAAAAATTCTGGTGGTATTTTGATAAGGATTCCATTGAATGTGCAGATTTGCTTTGGTAGCATAGACATTTTAACAGTATTTTTTTCCAATCCATGAGCAAAGAATATTTTTCCATTTCCTTATATCTTCCTTAATTACTCTCATGATGGTTATATAGTTTTGTGAATACAGATCCTTTACCTCTTTCATTACGTTTATTCCTAGGTAATTTATGATTTTTAGTGCAATTGTATATGGGATCAATTACTAAATTTATCTTTCTTCCATCTCATTGTTAACATATATAAATGGAACTGATTTCTGTGCATTGATTTTGTGTCCTGCCACAGTGTGGAATTGCTGTATGAGTAATGGAAATTTTGGGATAGAGTCTTTTGTGTTTTCTGCATAAAGTATCATGTCACCTATGAAAACTGAAAAATTGACTTTTTCTTTGACAAATTGAAAGTATTTTAAATTTATTTTTGTTGTCTCACTGCTGAGGCTAGGATTTCTAGTACTATGTTGAACACCAGTGGTAAGAGTGGGCATCCAATCCTATTTCTGACTGAGGGGAAAAGCCTTCATTTTTCTCCACTGAAATGGTATTCACTGTGGGCTTTTTGTAGATTGCTTTTTGATATTGAAAGGAAAAAGTCAACCAAAATAAACAGGAACCAAAGTAATGGGAGAAAATATTTTCCAATGACATATCATATAAAAGGCTACTATCCAAGATCTACAAAATCTTCTCAAACTCAATACCCCCAAAAACAAATAATCCAGTCAAGAAATGGGCTGATGATATGAACAGACGTTTCTCAAAACAAGACATACAAATGGGCAGCAGACATATGAAAAAATGCTCAAGATCATTTGCCATCAGGGACGTACGAATCAAAACAGCAATGAGATACCACCTTACACCAGTCAGAATGGCAAAAATTAACAAGACAGGAAACAACAAATGAGGGGAAGATTTGGATAAAGGGGAACCCTCTTACACTGTTGTTTGGATGCAAGCTGGTACAGACATTGTGGAAAACAGAATGGAGGATCCTAAAGAACTTAAAAATAAGGCTACGCTATGACCCAGCAATTGCACTACTAGGTATTCACTCCAAAGATACAGATGTAGTGAAAATAAAGAGCACATGCACCCCAATGTTAATAACAACAAAGTCCACAAGAGCCAAAATGTGGAAATAGCTGAGATGTCCACTTACAAATGAATGGATGAAGAAGATGCGGTATTATTTATATACAATGGAATATTACACAGTCATCAGAAAGAATGATCATTTACCCCTACATTGACATGGATTGACCTGCAGGGTATTATGCTAAGTGATATAAGTCAGTCAGAGAAAGGCAATTATCATATGGTACCACTCATATGTGGAATATAAGAAAGAATGTAGAGGACCATCAGAGAAAGGAGGGAAAACTCAATGGGAAGAAATCAGAGAGGGACACATACCATGAGAGACTCTTAGCTGTGGGGAACAAACTGAGGGTTTCAGAAGGGGAGATGGGTGGGGATATGGGGTATCTGGGTGATCGGCATTAGTGAGGGCATATGATGTGATAATCACTCGGTGTTATATGTAACTGATGAATAATTCAACACTATATCTGAAACTAATGATGCAATGTGCATTAGGTAATTGATTTAAAACATTACATAAGTGATTTTAAACTTATGGGTAGAAGCATATGAGAATAATCCTGTGTTTAACTTATTTAACAGTGTATAGTACTTTCTTTTGTAACATCTTTTTTCAATAAGATATAAATGTCTGTTAAACAATACCTAGAATGGATAGAAAACCATTACATGCTCATGGATCAGAAGAATAAACATTGTTAAAATGTCTATACTGCCTAGAGCAGTATGTATACATATGTGTGTATGTATATATACATATACATATATACATATACATATATATATATATATATATATATATATATATATATATACTCTCTCAGTGCCATTCCGATCAAAATTCCACTAAAATTTTTCAAAGAGATGGACCAAACAATCCTAAAATTTGTATGGAACCAGAAGATATGCCAAATTGTTAAGGAAATATTGAAAAAGAAAAAAAAAACTGGGGGCATCGTGTTGCCTAGATTCAAGCTTTAATACAAAGCTGTGATCACCAAGATAGCATGGTACTGGCATAAAATCAGACATATACACCAGTGGAACAGAGTAGAGAGCCCAGATACAGACCCTCAACTCTATGGTCAAAAAATCTTTGAAAAGGCAGGAAAAAATATACAGTGGAAAAAAGTCAGCCTCTTCAATAAATGGTCCTGGGAAAATTGGACAGCTATGTGTAGAAGAATAAAACTCAGCCATTCTATTACAGCATATATAAAGATAAACTTGAAATGGATAAAAGACCTCAATGTGAGGCAGGAATCCATCAGAATCCTAGAGGAGAACATAGGCAGTCTCTTTGACATTGGTCATAGCAACTTCTTTCAAGATATATCTCCAAAGGCAAAGGATACAAAAGTGAACATGAACATTTGGACTTGATCAAGATCAAAATATCCTTCACAGCAAAGGAAACAGTCACCAAAACAAAAAGGCAACACATGGAATGGGAGAAGATATTCGAAAATGACACTACAGAAAAATGGCTGATATCCAAATCTATAAAGAACTCCTCAAACTCAGCACACACAAAATATTGTCTAAGAATGGTAATTTGTGAAATAATTTTATTTCAGTGGGGAGGGGGTAAATGTTATCTTTGACTTCATTGATTTGCATCATTTGTATTAGACCATAGTTAATCTAAGTTTGTAATTACTACAATTGGTCTATCAAAACTTCATATTTTAGTGATTTTCATTCTATGAACATTTCTTTAATTAACATTAGCTTTTAAAAATAATGTAATATATTAACTTTGATTAATTTATTATTATTGTGTTATTATCCAATTCCTTCCTTCATTCATTTTAATGTCCTGTATTTTATCCATGTTGCCTCAAAGTGTAGGATTTCTTTCATCTTTAAGGCTGAATAATATTATTTGTATGTATTAAAGGCCACAATCCCTTTAGCCATTTTTCCCTCAAAAATATGTATAGTGTTTAAGTATGTTTGCTACCATGGATAAGGTTGCATTAAGCAATTGAATGCACATATCTCATTGAAATTCTGACTTTAATTTCTTCAGTGATACATTCAGAAATGAGATTCATGGATCAAATTGTGATTCTATTTTTTTATTAAATTTATTTATTTTTTTCAGCATAACAGTATTCATTGTTTTTGCACAACACCCAATGCTCCATGCAATACGTGCCCTCCCTATTACCCACCACCTGATTCCCCCAACCTCCCACCCCCGCCCCTTCAAAACCCTCAGGTTGTTTTTCAGAGTCCATAGTCTCTTAATGGTTCGCCTCCCCTTCCAATTTTTTTTTTATATAAACACATAATGTATTTCTATCCCCAGGGGTACAGGTCTGTGAATCACTAGGTTTACACACTTCACAGCACTCATGATAGCACATACCCTCCCCAATGCCCATAACACCCTCCCCCTCTCCCAACCCCACTTCCCCCCAGCAACCCCCACTTTGTTTTGTGAGATTAAGAGTCATTTATGGTTTGTCTCCCTCCCAATCCCATCTTGTTTCATTTATTCTTCTTCTATCCCCCTAATCCCCCATGTTGCATCTCCATGTCCTCATATCAGGGAGATCATATGATAGTTGTCTTTCTCCAATTGACTTATTTCACTAAGCATGATACCCTCTAGTTCCATCCACGTCGTCGCAAATGGCAAGATTTCATTTCTTTTGATGGCTGCATAGTATTCCATTCTGTATATATACCACCTCTTCTTTATCCATTCATCTGTTGATGGATATCTAGGTTCTTTAAATAGTTTGGATATTGTAGACATTGCTGCTATAAACATTTGGGTACACGTGCCCCTTTGGTTCACTGTGTTTGTATCTTTAGGGTAAATGCCCAGTAGTGCAATTGCTGGGTCATAGGGTAGTTCTATTTTCAACATTTTGAGGAACCTCCATGTTGTTTTCCAGAGTGGTTGCACCAGCTTGCATTCCCACCAACAGTGGAGGAGGGTTCCCCTTTCTCCGCATCCTCACCAGCATATGTCATATGACTTGTTCATTTTAGCCATTCTGACTGGTGTGAGGTGATATCTCATTGTGGTTTTGATTTGTATTTCCCTGATGCTGAGTGATGTGGAGCACTTTTCATGTGTCTGTTGGCCATCTGGATGTCTTCTTTGCAGAAATGTCTGTTCATGTCCTCTTCCCATTTCTTGATTGGATTGTTTGTTCTTTGGGTGTTGAGTTTGCTAAGTTCCTTATAAATTTTGGATACTAGCCCTTTATCTGATGTGTCATTTGCAAATATCTTCTCCGATTCTGTCAGTTGTCTGTTGGTTTTGTTAACTGTTTCCTTTGCTGTGCAAAATCTTTTGATCTTGATGAAATCCCAATAGTTCATTTTTACCATTGCTTCCCTTGCCTTTCCCGATGTTCCTAGGAAGATGTTGCTGTGGCTGAGGTTGAAGTGGTTGCTGCCTGCATTCTCCTCAAAGATTTGGATGGATTCCTTTCCCACACTGCGATCCTTCATCCATTTTGAGTCTATTTTCTTGTGTGGTGTAAGGAAGTGGTCCAATTTCATTTTTCTGCATGTGACTGTCCAATTTTCTCAGCACCATTTATTGAAGAGGCTGTCTTTTTTCCATTGGACATTCTTTCCTGCTTTGTCGAAGATTAGTTGACCATAGAGTTGAGGGTCAATTTCTGGGCTCTCTATTTTGTTCCATTGATCTATGTGTCTGTTATTGTGCCAGTACCATGCTGTCTTGATGATGACAGCTTTGTAATAGAGCTTGAAGTATGGAATTGTGATGCCACCCACTTTGGCTTTCTTTTTCAATATTCCTTTGGCTATTCGAGGTCTTTTCTGGTTCCATATAAATTTTAGAATTATTTGCTCCATTTCTTTGGAAAAAATGGATGGTATTTTATTAGGGATTGCATTAAATGTGTAGATTGTTTTAGGTAGCATAGACATTTTCACAATATTTATTCTTCCAATCCAGGAGCATGGAACATTTTTCCATTTCTTTGTGTCTTCCTCGATTTCTTTCATGAGTACTTTGTAGTTTTCTGCATAGAGATTCTTAGCCTCTTTGGTTAGGTTCATTCCTAGGTATCTTATAGTTTTGGATGCAATTGTAAATGGGATTGACTCCTTAATTTCTCTTTCTTCTGTCTTGTTGTTGGTGTAGAGAAATACAACTGATTTCTGGGCATAGATTTTATATCCTGACACTTTAATTTATTCCTCTACAAGTTCTAGCAGTTTTGGAGTGGAGTCTTTTGGGTTTTCCACATATAGTATCATATCATCTGTGAAGAGTGATAGTTTGACTTCTTCTTTGCCAATTTGGAGGCCGATAATTTCTTTTTGTTGTCTGATTTCTGAGGCTAGGACTTCTAGTACTATGCTGAATAGCAGTGGTGATAATGGACATCCCTGCCATATTCCTGACCTTAGCGGAAAAGCTTTCAGTTTTACACCATTGAGAATGATATTTACGGTCGGTTTTTCATAGATGGCTTTGATAATATGGAGGTATGTGCCTTCTATCCCTAACTTTGAAGAGTTTTGATCAGGAAGGGATTCTGTACTTTGTCAAATGCTTTTTCAGCATCTATTGAGAGTATCATATCGTCTTGTTCTTTCTTTTATTAATGTTTTCTATCACATTGATTGATTTGTGGATGTTGAACCAACCCTGCAGCCCTGGAATGAATACCACTTGATCGTGGTGAATAATCCTTTTAATGTACTGTTGAATCCTATTGGCTAGTATTTTGGCGAGAATTTTTGCGTCTGTGTTCATCAAGGATATTGGTCTGTAGTTCTCTTTTTTGGTGGGATCCTTGTCTTGTTTGGGGATCAAGGTGATGCTGGCCTCATGAAATGAATTTGGAAGTTTTCCTTCCATTTCTATTTTTTTTGTAACAGTTTCAGGAGAATAGGAATTAGTTCTTCTTTAAAAGTTTGGTAGATTTCCCCTGGGAAGCCGTCTGGCCCTGGGCTTTTGTTTGTTTGGAGATTTTTGATGACTGTTTCAATCTCCTTACTGGTTATGGGCCTGTTCAGGTTTTCTATTTCTTCCTGGTTCAGTTGTGGTAGTTTATATGTCTCTAGGAATGTATCCATTTCTTCCAGATTTTCAAATTTGTTGGCGTAGAGTTGCTCATAGTATGTTCTTCTAATTGTCTGTATTTCTTTGGTGTTAGTTGTGATCTCTACTCTTTCATTCATGATTTTATTTATTTGGGTCTTTTCTCTTTTCTTTTTGATGAGTCTGGCCAGGGGTTTATCAATCTTATTGATTCTTTCAAAGAACCAGCTCCTAGTTTCATTGATTTTTTCTATTATTTTTTTTTGTTTGTTTTTTATTTCATTGATTTCTGTTCTGATCTTTATGATTTCTCTTCTCCTGCTGGGTGTAGGGTTTCTTTCTTGTTCTTTCTCCGGCTCCTTTAGGTGTAGGGTTAGGTTATGAGACCTTTCTTGTTTCTTGAGAAAGGCTTGTACCCCTATATATGTTCCTCTCAGGACTGTCTTTGCTGTGTCCCACAGATTTTGAACCGTTGTGTTTTCATTATCATTTGTTTCCATGAATTTTTTCAATTCTTCTTTAATTTCCTGGTTGACCCATTCATTCTTTAGAAGGATGCTGTTTAGTCTCCATGTATTTGGGTTCTTTCCAAATTCCCTCTTGTCATTCTGTTCCTTTGGGATGCAATGTTCTGAATATATCTGTGATGTCCATCTGGTCCAGTGTGTCATTTAAGGCCTTTATTTCCTTGTTGATCTTTTGCTTAGATAATCTGTCCATTTCCGTGAGGGGAGTGTTCAAGTCCCCTACTATTATTGTATTATTGCTGATGTGTTTCTTTGATTTTGTTATTAATTTGTTTATATAGTTGGTTGCTCCCATGTTAGGGGCATAGGTATTTAAAATTGTTAGATCTTCTTGTTGGACAGACCCTTTGAGTATGATACAGTGTCCTTCCTCATATCTTGTTATAGTCTCTGGCTTAAAATTTAATTGTTCTGATATAAGGATTGCCATCCCAGCCTTCTTCTGATGTCCATTAGCATGGTAAATTGTTTTCCTTGCCCTCTCTTTAAATCTGGAGGTCTCTTCAGGTTAAAATCAGTTTCTTGTATGCAGCACATTGATGTGTTTGTTTGGTTTTTTTTTATCCATTCTGATACCCTGTGTCTTTTGATTGGGGCATTTATCCCATTAACATTTAGGGTAACTATTGAGAGATATGAGTTTAGTGCCATTGTATCGCCTGTAAGGTGACTGTACTGTATATTGTTTCTGATCCTTTCTTTTTTTTTAAAGATTTTATTTATTTATTTGACAGAGAGAGATCACAAGTAGATAGAGAGGCAGGCAGAGAGAGAGAGAGAGGGAAGCAGGCTCCCTGCTGAGCAGAGAGCCCGATGCGGGACTCGATCCCAGGACCCTGAGATCATGACCTGAGCCGAAGGCAGAGGCTTAACCCACTGAGCCACCCAGGCGCCCCTGTTTCTGCTCCTTTCTTATCTACTACTTTTAGTTTCTCTCTGCTTAGAGGACCCCTTTCAATATTTCCTATAGAGTTGCTTTGCTGTTTGCAAATTCTTTCAGTTTTTGTTTGTCCTGGAAGCTTTTGATCTCTCCTTCTATTTTCAATGATAGCCTAGTTGGATAGAGTATTCTTGGCTGCATGTTTTTCTCGTTTAGTGCTCTGAATATATCATGCCAGTCTTTTATGGCCTCCAAGGTCTCTGTGGATAAGTATGCTGCCAATCTAATATTTTTACCATTGTATGTTACAGACTTCTTCTACTGGGCTGCTTTCAGGATTTGTTTGGATAATCTGTCCATTTCAGTGAGGGGAGTGTTTAAGTCCCTTACTATTATCGTATTATTATTGATGTGTTTCTTTGAATTTGTTATTAATTGGTTTATATAGTTGGCTGCTCCCACGTTAGGGGCATAGATATTTAAAATTGCTAGATCTTCTTGTTGGACAGACCCTTTGAATAGGATATAGTGTCCTTCCTCATCTCTTATTATAGTTTTTGGCTTAAAATCTAATTGATCAGATATAAGGATTTCCACCCCAGCTTTCTTCTGATGCCCATTAGCATGGTAAATTGTTTTCCACCCCCTCACTTTAAATCTGGAGGTGTCTTCGCGTCTAAAATGAGTTTCTTGTAGGCAACATACTGATGGGTTTTGTCTTTTTATCCATTCTGATACCCTGTGTCTTTTGATTGGGTAATTTATCCTATTTACATTCAGGGTAATGATTGAGAGATATGAATTTAGTGCCATTATTAGCCTGTAAGTTGACTGTTACTGTATATTGTCTCTGTATCTTTCTGATCTACTACTTTTAGGCTCTCTCTTTGCTTAGAGGACCCCTTTCAATATTTCCTGTAGAGCTGGTTTGGTGTTGGCAAATTCTTTCAGTTTTTGTTTTTCCTGGAAGCTTTTTATCTCTCCTTCTGTTTTCAATGATAGCCTAGCTGGATAGAGTATTCTTGGCTGCATGTTTTTCTCGTTGAGAGCTCTGAATATATCATGCCAGCTCTTTCTGGCCTGCCAGGTCTCTGTGGATAAGTCTGCCGCCAATCTAATATTTTGACCATTGTATGTTACAGACTTCTATTCCCGGGCTGTTTTCAGCATTTTCTCTTTGTCACTAAGACTTGTAAATTTTACTATTAGGTGACGGGGTGTGGACCTAATCTTGTTGACTTTGAGGGGGGTTCTCTTCATCTCCTGGATTTTGATGCTCGTTCCCTTTGCCATATTAGGGAAATTCTCTCCAATAATTCTCTCCAATAGACCTTCTGCTCCCCTCTCTCTTTCTTCTTCTTCTGGAATCCCAATTATTCTAATGTTGCTTCATCTTATGTTTTCACTTATCTCTCAAATTCTCCCCTTGTGGTCCAATAGTTGTTTGTCCCTCTTTTGCTCGGCTTCTTTATTCTTTGTCATTTGGTCTTCTATATCACTAATGCTTTCTTCTGCCTCATTTATCCTAGAAGAAAGAGCCTCCATTTTTTATTGCACCTCATTAATAGCTTTTTTGATTTCAACTTTGTTAGATTTTAGTTCCTTAATTTCTCCAGAAAGGGCTTTAATATCTCCAGAGAGGGTTTCTCTATGATCTTCCATGCCTTTTTCGAGCCCAACTAGAATGTTCAGAATCATCATTCTGAACTCTTTTTTTTTAAGATTTTATTTATTTATTTGACAGAGAGAGATCACAAGTACCAGAGAAAGAGAGAGAGAGAGAAGCAGGCTCCCTGCTGAGCAGAGAGCCCGATGTGGGACTCGATCCCAGGACCGTGAGATCTTGACCTGAGCCGAAGGCAGTGGCTTAACCCACTTAGCCACCCAGGCGCCCACATTCTTAACTCTTGATCTGACATATTACCAATGTCTGTGTTGATTAGGTCCCTAGCCTTCGGTACTGCCTCTTGTTCTTTTGTTTCTGGTGATTTTTTCCGCCTTGTCATTTTGTCCAGATAAGAGGATATGAAGGATCAAATAAAATACTAAAAGGGTGGCAAGGACCCCAGAAAAATGCACTGTAACCAAATCAGAAGAGACCCCAAATTGTGGGGGGTGAGAAAGGGGATAAAAAGAGGTTCAGAAAAAAAAAAGAAAAAAAATTTAAAAATAACACAAATAAAGAAAAAATATAAAGAAGAAAGAAAAATATATATATTTAGATAAACTAGTCAAAAAACGTTAAAAAAGAAAACGTTGAAAGTTTTAAAAAATTTGGCAAAAGAAGAAAAAAGAAAGAAAAAAATGAAAAAAGAAAAAAATTGAATTAACTGCAAGACTAAAGAATCATGGGGAGAAAGCCATGAGTTCCGTGGTTTGCTTTCTCCTCCTCTGGAATTCCACTGCTGTCTTAGGAATTGAACCCGCTTTCCTTGATAGATGAACTTCGTCCTGGCTGGATATTTTGTTGATCTTCTGGGGGAGGGTCCTGTTGTAGTGACTCTCACGTGTCTTTGCCCGAGGCAGAATTGCACCGCCCTTACCGGGGCGGGACTAAGTAATCCCCTCGGGTTCGATTTTGGGAGCTTCTGTTCCCTGAATGCTTTCCGTAGAGTTCTGGAGGACGGGAATGAAAATGGCGCCCTCCTAGTCTCCGGCCCAGAGGAGCCGAGGCCCGGGCCCCACTCCTCATTTTGCCCCCAAAGGACAGCACCCAACCACTCCCGTATCCCCAGCCTCCAGCTGTGCCCCAAGCTCACCCAGCCCGCGACCATTTCAAGGCAACCCAGAGCTGAGAGTTCAGTCCTTGGCTCCATCTCTGTAGCCAGCCTCTCTTCTCTAATACCTGTGAGCTCTGCGACACTCTGACACCCCCGTTCCCTCTGCAACCCTGCTGGACCTGGGGTCACGCTGACCCCGTGCAGGCCCAACCCCAGTCTAGCCTCTGGAGCAATGTCCCTCAGTGGAGCAGACTTTTAGAAGTCCTGATTTTGTGCTCCATTTCTCCACTGCCCGCCGGGAGCTGGCCCCTCCCCTGCGGTCCATCCTTCAGCTGTTTCAGATTCACCTTTCCGCCAGTCCTACCTTTCAGAAAGTGGTCATTTCTCTGTTTCTACAATTGCTGCTCTTCCTCTCCTCAATCTCCCATTGGATCCATAGGTGTTTGCAATATTTACATAAGCTATTGAGCTGATCTCCCACTACCCGACACAGTCCCAGCCCGCTACCTCTCTGCCATCCCGACTCCTCCCTTGTGATTCTATTTTTATATTGATATATATCCACATAGTTTTCCATTATGACTGAACTGCATTGTATTCCAATCAGTGCACAAAATGTTCCTTTCTCCACATTATTGTATTTCTTCTTTATATTCCCTTTGCAGTTACTTTCATTCCCATGACTTATTAATTCCATAACTGGAAGCCTGTATCGCCCACTGTCCAACTGTACCTCTCCCTTTTTTTTTTCATCTCTAGACTCTTATTACCTTTTGTTTTTGAAAACGGCCACCCTAATATTTGCGAAGTGATATCTCATTATTGTTTTATTTTAATTCCCCTGATGATTCATGATGCTGAATACCTTTTTCAGTAACTATTAAGTACTGGTATGCTTTAAAGAAATATTTATTGAGGAGGAGTCAAGATGGCGGAGAAGTAGCAGCCTGAGACTACATCAGGTAGCAGGAGATCAGCTCGATAGCTTATCTAAACATTGCAAACACCTACAAATCCAACGGGAGAGCAAAGAGAAGAAGAACAGCAACTCTAGAAACAGAAAATCAACCACTTTCTGAAAGGTAGGACTGGCGGAGAAGTGAATCTAAAACGACGGGAAGATAGACCGCGGGGGGAGGGGCCGGCTCCCGGCAAGCGGCGGAGCAACGGAGCACAAAATCAGGACTATTAAAGGTCTGTTCCACTGAGGGACATTGCTCCAGGGGCTAAACCGGGGTGAAGCCCACGCGGGGCCAGCGTGGCCCCAGGCCCCGCAGGGTCACAGAAGGATCGGGGGTGTCGGAGTGTCGGAGAGCTCGCAGGTTTTAGAACGGAGAAGCCGGCTGGAGAGACAGAGCCGAGGACTAAACTCTCAGCTCAGGGTTACCTTGAACTGGTCGCGGGCTGGGTGAGCTCGGAGCGCGGCTAGAGGCTGGGGATACGGGATTGATTGGGTGCCGTCCTCTGGGAGCGCACTGAGGAGTGGGGCCCCAGGCTCTCGGCTCCTCCGGGCTGGAGACTGGGAGGCCACCATTTTCATTCCCGTCCTCTGGAACTCTACGGAAAGCGTTCAGGGAACAGAAGCTCCCAAAAGCGAACCCGAGCCGATTACTTAGTCCGGCCGCCGATAAGGGCGGTGCAATCCCGCCTCAGGCAAAGACACTTGAGAGTAACTACAACAGGCCCCTCCCCCAGAAGATCAAAAATATATCCAGCCAGGACGAAGTTCATCTATCAAGGAGAAAGCAGATTCAATTCCTAAGACAGCAGAGCAATTCCAGAGGAGGAGAAAGCAAAGCACGGAACTCACGGCTTTCTCCCCATGATGCTTTAGTCTTGCGGCTACTTCAATTTTTTTTTCTTTTTTCAATTTTTTTTTCTTTTTTCTTTTTTTTTCTTCTGCTAAATGTTTTTTTAAACTTTTACCCTTCTCTTTTTTAACATTTTTTGACTAGTTCATCTAAATTTATATATTTTTTCTTTCTTTTTTATATTTTTTTATTTGTTTTATTTTTAAAATTTTTTTCTTTCTTTTTTTTTTCTTTTTTTTTCAGAAGCTGTTTTTATCCCCTTTCTCCCCCCCCCACAATTTGGGGTCTCTTCTGATTTGGTTACAGCGCATTTTTCCAGGGTCTTTTCCACCCTTTTAGTAGTTTATTTGCTCCTTCATATCCTCTTATCTGGACAAAATGACAAGGCGGAAAAATCACCACAAACAAAAGAACAAGAGACAGTACCGAAGGCTAGGGACCTAATCAACACAGACATGGGTAATATGTCAGATCAAGAGTTCAGAATGACGATTCTGAACATTCTAGCCGGGCTCGAAAAAGGCATGGAAGATATTAGAGAAACCCTCTCTGGAGATATTAAAGCCCTTTCTGGAGAAATTAAAGAACTAAAATCTAACCAAGTTGAAATCAAAAAAGCTATTAATGAGGTGCAATCAAAAATGGACGCTCTCACTGCTAGGATCAATGAGGCAGAAGAAAGAATTAGTGATATAGAAGACCAAATGACAGAGAATAAGGAAGCCGAGCAAAAGAGGGACAAACAGCTACTGGACCATGAGGGGAGAATTCGAGAGATAAGTGATACCATAAGACGAAACAACATTAGAATAATTGGGATTCCAGAAGAAGAAGAAACAGAGAGGGGAGCAGAAGGTCTATTGGAGAGAATCATTGGAGAGAATTTCCCTAATATGGCAAAGGGAACAAGCATCAAAATCCAGGAGATGCAGAGAACTCCCCTCAAAGTCAACAAGAATAGGTCCACACCCCGTCACCTAATAGTAAAATTTACAAGTCTTAGTGACAAAGAGAAAATCCTGAAAGCAGCCCGAGAAAAGAAGTCTGTAACATACAATGGTAAAAATATTAGATTGGCGGCAGACTTATCCACAGAGACCTGGCAGGCCAGAAAGAGCTGGCATGATATATTCAGAGCACTCAACGAGAAAAACATGCAGCCAAGAATACTCTATCCAGCTAGGCTATCATTGAAAATAGAAGGAGAGATCAAAAGCTTCCAGGACAAACAAAAACTGAAAGAATTTGCAAACACCAAACCAGCTCTACAGGAAATATTGAAAGGGGTCCTCTAAGCAAAGAGAGAGCCTAAAAGTAGTAGATCAGAAAGGTACAGAGACAATATACAGTAACAGTCACCTTACAGGCTAATAATGGCACTAAATTCATATCTCTCAATAGTTACCCTGAATGTTAATGGGCTAAATGCCCCAATCAAAAGACACAGGGTATCAGAATGGATAAAAAAACAAAACCCATCAGTATGTTGCCTACAAGAAACTCATTTTAGACGCGAAGACACCTCCAGATTGAAAGTGAGGGGGTGGAAAACAATTTACCATGCTAATGGGCATCAGAAGAAAGCTGGGGTGGCAATCCTTATATCAGATCAATTAGATTTTAAGCCAAAGACTATAATAAGAGATGAGGAAGGACACTATATCCTACTCAAAGGGTCTGTCCAACAAGAAGATCTAACAATTTTAAATATCTATGCCCCTAACCTGGGAGCAACCAACTATATCAACCAATTAATAACAAAATCCAAGAAACACATCAATAATAATACAATAATAGTAGGGGACTTGAACACTCCCCTCACTGAAATGGACAGATCATCCAAGCCAAAGATCAACAAGGAAATAAAGGCCTTAAATGACACACTGGACCAGATGGTCATCACAGATATATTCAGAACATTTCATCCCAAAGCAAAAGAATACACATTCTTCTCTAGTGCACATGGAACCTTCTCCAGAAGAGATCACATCCTGGGTCACAAATCAGGTCTCAACCGGTATCAAAAGATTAGGATCATTCCCTGCATATTTTCAGACCACAATGCTCTGAAGCTAGAACTCAATCACAAAAGGAAAGCTGGAAAGAACCCAAATACATGGAGACTAAACAGCATCCTTCTAAAGAATGAATGGGTTAACCAGGAAATTAAAGAAGAATTGAAAAAATTCATGGAAACAAATGATAATGAAAACACAACAGTTCAAAGTCTGTGGGACACAGCAAAGGCAGTCCTGAGAGGAAAATATATAGCAGTACAAGCCTTTCTCAAGAAACAAGAAAGGTCTCAAGTACACAACCTAACCCTACACGTAAAGGAGCTG
Organism: Meles meles; assembly: GCF_922984935.1. NCBI lineage: Eukaryota > Metazoa > Chordata > Mammalia > Carnivora > Mustelidae > Meles > Meles meles. The sequence goes on from NW_025721122.1 coordinate 560,147, forward strand.
GAGAAAGAACAAGAAAGAAACCCTAAACCCAGCAGGAGAAGAGAAATCATAAAGATCAGAGCAGAAATCAATGAAATAGAAACCAAAAAAACAATAGAAAAAATCAATGAAACGAGGAGCTGGTTCTTTGAAAGAATCAAAAAGATTGATAAACCCCTGGCCAGACTCATCAAAAAGAAAAGAGAAAGGACCCAAATCAATAAAATCATGAATGAAAGAGGAGAGATCACAACTAACACCAAAGAAATACAGACAATTAGAAGAACATACTATGAGCAACTCTACGCCAACAAATTGGACAATCTGGAAGAAATGGATGCATTCCTAGAGACATATAAACTACCACAACTGAACCAGGAAGAAATAGAAAACCTGAACAGGCCCATAACCAGTAAGGAGATTGAAACAGTCATCAAAAATCTCCAAACAAACAAAAGCCCAGGGCCAGACGGCTTCCCAGGGGAATTCTACCAAACATTTAAAGAAGAACTAATTCCTATTCTCTTGAAACTGTTCCAAAAAATAGAAACGGAAGGAAAACTTCCAACCTCATTTTATGAGGCCAGCATCACCTTGATCCCAAAACCAGACAAGGATCCCACCAAAAAAGAGAACTACAGACCAATATCCTTGATGAACACAGATGCAAAAATTCTCGCCAAAATACTAGCCAATAGGATTCAACAGTACATTAAAAGGATTATTCACCACGATCAAGTGGGATTTATTCCAGGGCTGCAGGGTTGGTTCAACATCCGCAAATCAATCAATGTGACAGAACACATTAATAAAAGAAAGAACAAGAACCATATGATACTCTCAATAGATGCTGAAAAAGCATTTGACAAAGTACAGCATCCCTTCCTGATCAAAACTCTTCAAAGTGTGGGGATCGAGGGCACATACCTCCATATTATCAAAGCCATCTATGAAAAACCCACCGCAAATATCATTCTCAATGGAGAAAAACTGAAAGCTTTTCCGTTAAGGTCAGGAACACGGCAAGGATGTCCATTATCACCACTGCTATTCAACATAGTACTAGAAGTCCTAGCCTCAGCAATCAGACAACAAAAAGAAATTAAAGGCATCCAAATTGGTAAAGAAGAAGTCAAACTATCACTCTTCGCAGATGATATGATACTATATGTGGAAAACCCAAAAGACTCCACTCCAAAACTGCTAGAACTTGTACAGGAATTCAGTAAAGTGTCAGGATATAAAATCAATGCACAGAAATCAGTTGCATTTCTGTACACCAACAACAAGACTGAAGAAAGAGAAATTAAGGAGTCAATCCCATTTACAATTGTACCCAAAACTATAAGATACCTAGGAATAAACCTAACCAAAGAGACTAAGAATCTATACACAGAAAATTATAAAGTACTCATGAAAGAAATTGAGGAAGACACAAAAAAATGGAAAAATGTTCCATGCTCCTGGATTGGAAGAATAAATATTGTGAAAATGTCTATGCTACCTAAAGCAATCTACACATTTAATGCAATCCCTATCAAAATACCACCCATTTTTTTCAAAGAAATGGAACAAATAATCCTAAAATTTATATGGAACAAGAAAAGACCTCGAATAGCCAAAGGAATATTGAAGAACAAAGCCAAAGTTGGTGGCATCACAATTCCGGACTTCAAGCTCTATTACAAAGCTGTCATCATCAAGACAGCATAGTACTGGCACAAAAACAGACACATAGATCAGTGGAACAGAATAGAGAGCCCAGAAATCGACCCTCAACTCTATGGTCAACTCATCTTCGACAAAGCAGGAAAGAATGTCCAATGGAAAAAAGACAGCCTCTTCAATAAATGGTGCTGGGAAAATTGGACAGCCACAGGCAGAAAAATGAAATTGGACCACTTCCTTATACCACACACGAAAATAGACTCCAAATGGATCAAGGACCTCAATGTGAGAAAGGAATCCATCAAAATCCTTGAGGAGAATGCAGGCAGCAACCTCTTCGACCTCAGCCGTAGCAACATCTTCCTAGGAACAACGGCAAAGGCAAGGGAAGCAAGGGCAAAAATGAACTATTGGGATTTCATCAAGATCAAAAGCTTTTGCACAGCAAAGGAAACAGTTAACAAAACCAAAAGACAACTGACAGAATGGGAGAAGATATTTGCAAACGACATATCAGATAAAGGGCTAGTATCCAAAATCTATAAGGAACTTAGCAAACTCAACACCCAAAGAACAAACAATCCAATCAAGAAATGGGCAGAGGACATGAACAGACATTTCTGCAAAGAAGACATCCAGATGGCCAACAGACACATGAAAAAGTGCTCCACGTCACTCGGCATCAGGGAAATACAAATCAAAACCACAATGAGATATCACCTCACACCAGTCAGAATGGCTAAAATTAACAAGTCAGGAAATGACAGATGCTGGCGAGGATGTGGAGAAAGGGGAACCCTCCTCCACTGTTGGTGGGAATGCAAGCTGGTGCAACCACTCTGGAAAACAGCATGGAGGTTCCTCAAAATGTTGAAAATAGAACTACCCTATGACCCAGCAATTGCACTACTGGGTATTTACCCTAAAGATACAAACATAGTGATCCGAAGGGGCACGTGTACCCGGATGTTTATAGCAGCAATGTCTACAATAGCCAGACTATGGAAAGAACCTAGATGTCCATCAACAGATGAATGGAAAAGAAGATGTGGTATATATACACAATGGAATACTATGCAGCCATCAAAAGAAATGAAATCATGCCATTTGCGACGACGTGGATGGAACTAGAGCGTATCATGCTTAGTGAAATAAGTCAATCGGAGAAAGACAACTATCATATGATCTCCCTGATATGAGGACATGGAGAAGCAACATGGGGGGGTAGGGGGATAGGAGAAGAGTAAATGAAACAAGATGGGATTGGGAGGGAGACAAACCATAAATGACTCTTAATCTCACAAAACAAACTGGGTGTTGCTGGGGGGAGGTGGGATTGGGAGAGGGGGAGCGGGCTATGGACATTGGGGAGGGGAGGCGAACCATAAGAGACTATGTACTCTGAAAAACAACCTGAGGGTTTTGAAGGGTCAGGGGTGGGAGGTTGGGGGAACAGGTGGTGGGTAATGGGGAGGGCACGTTTTGCATGGAGCACTGGGTGTTGTGCAAAAAGAATGAATACTGTTACACTGAAAAAAATAAATAAAATGAAAATAAGAAATATTTATTAAGGTTCTTAGCCCATTTTTAATGGTATCATTTGGTTTTGGGTTGTTGTTGCTGTGTTGTGGTTTGCTATTAACTTATAGGATTTTCTTATATATTTTGGATATTAACCACTCCTCTGAAATACAATTTTCACATACTTTCTTCCATTGCTTAGGTTGCCTTTTCACCATGTTGATTATTTCCTTTGCTATACAGATACATTTTTTTTTTGGTGTAGTGCTTTATTGCCTCTGCATTTGGTATCAGATCTAAGAAATCATTGCCCTATGCAATGGTATAAACTTCCATAACATAGTTTCTTTTTTAAAAGATTTTATTTATTTATTTATTTGACAGAGAGAGAGACAGTGAGAAGAAACACAAGCAGAGAGAGAGAAAGAGGGAGAAGCAAGCTCTCCGCTGAGCAGAGAGCCCAAAGTGAGGCTCGATCCTAGGACCCAGGGATCATTACCTTAACTGAAAAGCAGACACTTGACAACTGAGCCAACCAGGTCCCCAAATAACAGTTTCTTCTAGAAGTTTTTTTTTTTTTAAATTTTATGTTTAGGACCTGAAATATAGTTGAATTTTAAGTGTCCATCAGGATAAGAGTTTAATTTATTTCTTTGCATGTGGATGTGTAGTATTCCCAAGAACATTTATTAAAGAGTCCACTATTTCCCCACTGTGCATTTTAGTGCCCTTATAAAAAATTAATTGTTCATATACCTGTGGGTTTATTTCAGAGTTCTCCAAATTATTCCAATGCTCTTCATGTCTGTTTTTATTCCATAAATGTTTGATGAAATAAATATTTCCATTACCATGGCTTCATATTATTTTTGAAATCAGGAATGGTTAATATTTCTAGATTTATTTCTTTTACTTATTTAGTTTAAAATCAATTAGCCAACATATAATAATATATCATTAATTTTGATGTAGTGTTTAATGATTCATTAGTTGCATATAACACCCAGTGCTCATCACATCACATGTCCTCCTTAATGCCCATCATCCAGGTACCCCATCCCCCACCCACCTCCCTTTCTGCAACCCTCAATTTGTTTCCTGGAGTCAAGAGCCTTTCATGTTTGTCTCCCTCTCTGATTTTTCCCATTGAGTTTTCCCTCCCTTACCCTATGATCCTCTGCATTAGCTCTTAAAATCCACGTATGAGTGAAACCATATAATTGTCTTTTTTTTTTGCCTCACTTATTCCACATAGCATAATGCCCTACAGTTCCATCCATGTCAGTGTAAATGGTAAGTATTCATCCTTCCTGATGACTAGTAATGTACCACTGTATACATGAACTACATCTTCTTTACCCATTCATCTGTTGAAGGACATCTCAGCTTCTTCCTATTCATCTTGATCCAAGTTACTTTGGTTATTCAGGATCTCGTATACTTCCAAATAAATTTCAGGATTGTATTTCTATTGTTTTGGAAAATTAAATTGGGATTATGATAGGGATTATCTTTAATGTGTGGATTGCCCTGGGTGTTATGAGCATTTTCACAATACCAATGCTTTCTATCCATAAACATAGACTGTCCTTCCATTAACTTTCACCTTGCTTAATTTCTTTCAATGTTTTGCAGCAATAAATGCAGAAGCCTTTAACTTCTTTGATAAGTTTATTCCTCTGTATTTTATTTTTTCTGCTATCTTTTTTTTAAAGATTTTATTTATTTACTTGACAGACAGAGATCACAAATATGTAGAAAGGCAGGCAGAGAGAGAGGGGGAAGCAGGCTCCCTGATGAGCAGAGAGCCCTATGCAGGGTCCAATCCCAGAACTGCAGGACCATGACCTGAGCTGAAAGCAGAGGCCTTAACCCACTGAACCACCCAGGCGCCCCTTTTTTCTGCTATCTTAAATATTCTTTTCAGATAGATTGTTATAAGGATGTGGAAAAATGATTTATTTTTATGCAGATTTTTGTTCTGCAACATTGCTGATTTTATTTATTAGTCCGAAGAGTTATTTTTGTGGAAATTTTAGGGCTTTCTACATATAAGTTAGTATCTACAAACACTGATTAATATGTTTCCTTATTTATAATTTGGTTGTTTTTCTTTTTTAATTTTTTTCTTGCTTAATTGCTTTGGTTAGAACAATTAATACTGTATTGAATATGGGAGGTGGGAGAGGGGATCTTTGCATTGTTCTGGTTCTTAGGAAATGATTTCAGCTTTTCACCATTGAGTATTATTTTAGCTGCAGGAGTTTCATAAATGACCTATATTGTGGTGAAGTAAGTCCTCCTATACTTAATTTATTGAGAGGTTATTATTATTATTATTATTATTATTATTATTATTATTATTATGTGATGTTGAATTATGTCAATTTTTTTCTGAGTGTTTTGAGAAGATTTTATAATTTTTATTTTTCATCCTATCAATGTGCTTCATCGCACTGATTGACTTCAATAAGTTGAAACATCCTTTCAATCCAGGGACAAATCTTCTGTGGTCATAGTATATAGATCTTTTAACGTGCTGTTGAATTTGATTTGTTAGCATCTTCATGAGGATTATTATATATGTTCATCAGTTATTTTGACCTGTAATTTTTGTTGTTGTTGTTTTTGTTTATTTTATTTTGGTGTCTTTTTCTGGCTTAGTTACAGGGCATATGTTGACCTCATAGAAAGATTTGTTAATATGCTCACTTGTATTTTTCTAAAATTTTAAAAAAGAAACTGTATTTATTCTTTTCTTCAGATTTTATTTATTTGAGAAGGAGGGAGAAAGAGATTGAGTGAAAGCAAAAGTATAGAGGGAGGAAGAACCGGACTCCTTCCTGAGCAAGGAGCACAATGTGGGGCTAAATCCCAGAATGCTGGGTCATTCTGGGTCATTTGGCTGCTCAGCCAAAGGCAGATGCTTAACTTACTGAGCCACTCAAACAACCATGTATTTATTCTTCTTAAACATATTAGGGAAAATTCGTCTTTAAATCCTTCTGCTCTTGAACTTTTCATTGGTTGTTTTTATTACTATTATTACTGCTTCAATCTCTTTTCTATTAACTCATTCAATTTTTCTGTTTTATCTTGATTCAGAATTATTAGAATGAAAGTTTGTCAGAATTTACACTTTTCTTTTAGGTTCCCTCTATTGTAAAATAATTTATAATTGGCCCTTATTATTAATTTTATTTCTGTTGTTTTGGTTGTAATTTTTCTTTGAGATCTTTGATTTTACATATTTAAATTTCCACTCTGTTTTCTTAGTTTTTCTAGCTAAGGGCTTGTAGATTTTGCTTGTCATGAAAATGACTCAATTAACCCATTTATTTTTGCTATATATTTTATTTATTTCTGCCATGATATTTATTTTTTCATTTTTCCAACTAAAATTGGGTTTAGATTATTTTTATTGTTGTTTGAGGTATAAATTTAGGTTGTTTATTTTAGATATATCTTTTATCTTACAGTTGGAATTTATTACTATAAACTTTTAATTTAGAATTGCTTTTGCTGCATCTTATAAGCTTTGTTATATTATGTTTTCATTTGCATAAAGATTTTTTCTTTGATTTCCTCTTTGACCCATTATTTCTTAGAGAGTCCTATTGTAAATATTAATAAATTTTCCAATTTTCCACCTATTATTTATATAGTCTCATATTGCTGTGCTTAGTAAAGGATCTTGATACATTTCAAACTTAAAAATTTATTAAGACATTTTGTTTTGTTTATCTTTTGTGTCCTACCACATTAGTCCATCCTGGAAATGTTCATTGTATACTTCATAAGAATATATATTTTGTTGCTATTGAAAAGAATATTTTGTATATGTTAGGTTAATTATTACATAATAGTTCAAATCCACTATTATATTACTGACTTTCTGTTTGTATAATGTATTTGTTGTTAAAAGTGCAATGCTGAAATTGTTAACTATTACTGCATTGGTTTTATTTTCCTCCTCAGGTCATTTAATATTTGCTTTATATACTTAAGTTCCCGATATTTGTTGCTAATATACTAACAGTGGTGATAGTGTACTGGTGAAATACCTCTTCATCAATATGTAGCATTCTTTGTCATCTGTGATAGTTATTGATTGATTGGTTATAATTTTCTGTGTAATATTTTACTTATTTATTTTATTTATTTTGTTCAAGCACTTGTTGTTATATGCAACTAATGAATCAAACACTACATTAAAAAGTTATACTAGCTAACTAAATATGATAGGTTTTCATTTATCTTCTATTTATCTGATATAAGTATAGATCTTCCTGTTCTCTTTCTTTTCTTTTTTAAAGCAAATAATTTTCTATCTCTTCTTTTTTAGTCTATGTGTGTTCTTAAGACTGATGTGATTTCATTGTAAAGAGAATAAAGTTAGTTCTTGTTGCTATTGTATTTTATTTATTTATTTATTTAATATCTTTATTATACTAAATGTATATATACATACATAAAATTTGCCTTTTTAACCATTTTTAAGTGTACAGTGTTATTTTTAAATTAATATATAAACTATTATTTGTTTCAGAGGTGCAGGTCTGTGATTCATTAGTCTTACCTAACATCCACCACAACACATACTCTCCCCAATATCCATCACTCAGCCATCTCATCCACCTACCCTCTCCCCTTTAGCCACCCTTAGTTTGTTTCCAAAGATCGAGTTTCTTAGAGTTTTTCTCTTTCTCTGGTTTCATCTCGTTTCATTTTTTCATCTCTTCATCTGTGATCCTCTGTCTCATTTCATACATTCCACATGTTATTGAGATCATATGATAATTATCTTTCTCTGATTGACTTATTGCACTTAGCTTACTACCATTTAGTTCCACCCACATTGTTGTAAATGGCAAGATTTCACTTTTTGATTATGGCTGAATATATAATGTACAGAAATCAGTGGCTTTCTTATACACTAACAATGAAAATACAAAAAGGGAAATTAGAGAATCGATTCCAATTACTATAGCAACAAGAACCATAAGATACCTGGGAATAAACCTAACCAAAGAGGTAAAAGACCTGTACTCAAGGAACTACAGAACACTCATGAAAGAAATTGAAGACACAAAAAGATGGAAGACCTTTCCATGCTCTTGGATTGGAAGAATAAACATTGTTAAAATGTCTATACTGCCTAGAACAATCTATACTTTTAACGCCATTCCGATCAAAATTCCACCGGTATTTTTCAAAGAGCTTGAGCAAATAATCCTAAAATTTGTATGGAATCAGAAGAGACTCCGAATTGCTAAGGAAATGTTGAAAAACAAAACAAACAAACAAAAAAAAAATGGTGGCATCACATTACCCGATTTCAAGCTTTACTACAAAGCTGTGATCACCAAGACAGCGTGGTACTGGCATAAAAACAGACACATAGACCAGTGGAACAGAGTGGAGAGCCCAGATATGGACCCTCAACTCTATGGTCAAATAATCTTTGACAAAACAGGAAAAGATATACAATGGAAAAACGACAGTCTCTTCAATATATATATATTTATTTGATTATGGCTGAATATATATACACACACATATCTATATCTATCTATCTATATCTATATCTATATCTATCTATCTATCTATCTATATATATATATATGCCACATCTTCTTTATCCATTCATCTGTCAAGGGACATCTGGGCTATTATCATAGTTTAGCTATTGTGAACAGTACTGCTATAGACATTGGGGTGCAGGTATCCCTTTGGATCACTGTATTTGTATCTTTGGAGTAAATAACTAGCAGTGCAATTGCTGGGTTATACAGTAGCTCTATTTTTAATTTTTTAAAAACGATTTTATTTATTTGACACAGAGAGAGAGAGAGAGATCACAAGTAGGCAGAGAGACAGGTAGAGAGAGAGGGGAAGCAACCTCCGCACTGAGCAGAGAGCCCAATGCAGAGCTTGATCTCAGGATCCTGAGATCATGACCTGAGCCGAAGGCAGAAGCTTAACACACTCAGCCACCCACGTGCCCTCTTTTCAACTTTTTGAGGAACGTCAATACTGTTTTCCAGAGTGGCTATAGCAGCTTGCATTCCACCAACAGTGTAAGTAAGTTTCCCTTTCTCTGCATCCTCACTAATATCTGTCATTTCCTGCATTGTTAATTTTGGCCATTCTAACTGGTGTTATGTGTAACCTCGTTGTGATATTGATTTCTTTTTCCCTGATTCCACTGTTGTTTAACATTTTTTTCATGTGAGGGGGTGGAATACCATTTATTATGCTAATGCAACTCTGAAGAAATCTGGGGTCACAATCCTTATATCAGGCAAATTAGATTTTAAGCCAAAGACTGTAATAAGAGATGAGAAATGAAACTATATCATAACTAAAGGCCCTATCCAACAAAAAAGTTTGAAATATTGATGTCCCTAACATGGGAGCAGTTAATTATATAAGCCAAATAAAACAAAATCAAAGAAATACATCCACAATAATAAGGAACTTTAAAACTCCCTCCAGAGCAATAGACAGATCATTTAAGCAGAAATCACCAAGAAAATAAGGGCTTCAAATGACACACTGGGCCAAATGGACTTCACAGATACATTCAGATCATATCCCAAAACAACAGAATGAACATTCTTCTCAAATTTCATGGAACATTCTCCAGACTAGATCACATACTGCATCAAAAATCATGTCTCAACTGGTACCAAAAGACTGAGGTCTTTCCCTGCATATTTTCAGACCACAGTGCTTTGAAATAACAACACATTTACAAGACGAAAATTGTAAAGAACACAAATATGTGGAGCCTAAAGAATGCCTTACTCAGGAAGGAATGGGTCAACCAGGAAATTAAATATTTAAAAAAATCATGGAAGCAAATGAAAATGAAAACACAACTGTCCAAAATCTTTGGGATGTGGCAAGCGTGCTTCTAAGAGGGGAGTATATAACACTCCAAGAACTAATCAAGAAAGAAGAAAGGTTTTGTTTGCCTGGGTGACTCGGTTGTTTAAGTGTCTGCCTTCACCTCAGGTCATGACATCAGGGTCCTAGGATCAAACCCTGCATCAGACTCCCTGTCCAGTGGGGAGCCTGCTTCTCTTTCTACTTTTGTCTCTCCCCTACACTCATGCTCTCTCACCTCTGTTTCTCTCTCTTTCTCTGCTCTCTTTCAAATAAATAAAAATCATAAAAAAAGAAAGGTCTCAAATGCACAACATAACCTTATACCTACAGGAGGTGAGGAAAGAACAACAAATAAAGCATAAAGCCAGCAGAAGAAGAGAAATTACAAAGATGAGTGCAGAAATCAATGAAAAAAAAAAACAAAGGAATGGATTAATGAAACTAGGAGCTGGTTCTTTGAAACAATTAGTAAGATAGACAAACCCCTGGCCAGACTTATCAAAAATAAAAGTGAAAGAACCCAAATAAATAAAATCATGAATGAGAGAGGGGAGAGCACCACCAAAAGTGAATAAATACAAACAAAAAAACATATTATGAGCAACTATATGTCAACATACTAAATAATCTTGAAGAAATGGATGAATTCCTTGAGAGGTATAAACTAACAAAGGTGCCATTGTTTTTAATTCATTCAATCAGTCTATCTTTCAGTTGGAGAATCTAATCTTCCCAGATGGTGGTACCTCTATGAAAAGAAATTTTAATAATTTACATTTGTGCAGCACTTATTTATCTTTATCTGTCATGGTATAAGTTTCTTTCATTGGAAATATCCAAACATATGTCATTGGCAGTGAACTGATGCAGTTCAAGTAGTTTAGACTCCAGGACATCATCTATATAAGGATAAATAGTGAATCTAAAGGGCTTCAAAAAATATATCACACACTTAACTTGCACTTTTATGTTTATCTAACTGAGATCATTTGTTCTTCCTGAACACATCAAGTGATATATTTTAGATCTGAAAAAAGAAAATTAGACATACTATTAAATATACTTCCTCCTTTTCTTTATTCCTTCTTTATTATTTTTTCTCTTTTTCCTTATATGTATTAGGTGTGTGTCTGTGTGATTGTGTATATATGTATTAGTGAAGTTTTTTTTTTCCTTTCCTCTGTAAAATATGTATGTTGATTTTTAATACTTGAGTTTTTACTTGTGTTAATTTTAAGCATTCATTGAATTTTTAATTTAAACTATACTCTTCTATTTATGAAAGTATTACCTAGATCATTTTTCAAATATTTGTGGTGAGTAATTATGTTCCACACATTACAATTTAGTCTCTTTGGTTCTCTCTAATTCTAAAATATGGTACACAATTACTTATCTTCTGTTTCAGCTATTGGAATATATATAATATTTGTATATTGAGAGTTTTTAAAACAGATGTAAAATATATAATCTGGGAACTTATTATTTGATATTCTTTAATACCTATTTTATATTACAATGAAGAATTATATGTTAATATAGTAATTCAAAATAAAAGGATCAGAAATCAATATAGTCATTGTAATTGTGAATAAAATTTTAAAGCGTACATCTATTAGCCATCATTAAATGTAACATAAGTTAATTAAATACTTCAAATTGCATTATAAAGTTGATTTTGGCAAAAATGATGTCAAAGAAGTCATTGTATATGTTATTCTATTATTTTTTTAATTAAACACAAACTGAATTTTTATTACATTTCATAACTTCCTCGGTAATAAAAATTTAGTTATATAATGAATTATTATTAAGAAATAAAATAATCTTTAAGTAGAAAAAATGTCTTTTACTAAAAAATATATACAGAAGAGGAGTCAAGATGGCAGAGAAGTAGTAGGCTGGGACTACATCATGTAGCAGGTGATCAGCTAGATAGCTTATCAATCCATGCGAACACCTAAAAATCCAACAGGACACTGAACAGAATAGAGCAACAATTCTAGAAACAGAAAATCAACCACTTTCTGAAAGGTAGGATGGCAGAGAATTGAATCCAAAGTGAAGGGAAGATAGACCACAGGAGCAGGGGCAGGCTCCCAGAAAGTGGTGGAGACAGGGAGCACAAAATCAGGACTTTTAAAAGTCTGCTCCACTGAGGGACATTGCTCCAGAGTCTAAACTGGAGTGAAGCCCATGCGGGGGCAGCATGGCCCCGGTCCCGCAGGATCACAGAATGATTGGAGTTTCTGAGTGTCACAGAGATTACAGGTATTAGAGCAGGGAGCCTGGCTATAGAGACAGAGCCAAGGAGTGAACTCTCAGCTAAAGTTTACCTGGAACCAGTCACAAGATGGGTGAGCTCAGCACGCTGCCAGAGGCCAGGGAGACAGGAGTGATTGAGAACTTTTCTCTGAGGGCACACTGAGCAGTGGGGCCCCAAGCGCTCAGCACTCGACTCCTCCAGGGCAGAGATTAGGAGACCGCCATTTTCATTCCCATCCTCCAGAACACTATGGAAATCATTCACGGAGCAAAAGCTCTCAAAAGTGAACCCGAGCGGATTACTTAACCTGGCCCGTGGTAAGGGCAGTGTAATTCCGCCTGGAGCAAAGACACTTGAGAATCACTACAACAGGCCCCTCCCCCAGGAGATCAACAAGAAATCCAGCCAAGACCAAGTTCACTTACCAAGGAGAACAGCGGAATTCTAGAGGAGGAGAAAGCAAAGCATGGAATTCATGGCTTGCTCCCCATGATTCTTTAGTCTTACAATTAATTTAATTTTTTTAAATCTTTTTTTATTCTTCTTAATTTTTTTAACTTTTACCCTTTCCCATTTTAATGTTTTTTAACTAGTTTATCTTAACAATACCTTTCGTTAAAAATAATAATAATCTTCTTTGAACCTTCATTAATATAGTCATATTTTATCATTCATTGTATCTAACTTTATTTATTGTATACACATAAGTATTTTTCTACTAAAAAATTTGGGGTACAACTTCTTCTAATAGATCAAAATATACCCTAAATCTAGCTCCGGGCTTGTTCTAATCTTCAGCCTGAGCAAAATCTCTCCACTTTCTTTTTCTTTATTCTCCCAACAAACTTACTTTATCAACTACTTTTTTAGAAATTAAAAAAAAAATCATCTTTATAGGCATATTCCATCCCTTCATTGTGTTTACCCTTATTTATGTTTTTCATTTTTTAAAATTTTAGGAGGTGGTTTCTTCTAAGAGACCAAAATAACTCCCAAAATTAAGTGGGTGACCCTGTTCTAGTCACCAGTCTAATATATATATATATATAGATAGATAGATAGATGTGTCTATATATATATATATAAAGATATATATATATATGTGTATATATATACACATATATATATATTTCTTTTTTATATTTTCTTAAATTTGTTTTCTTTTTTTAAATTTTTTTTTCTGAATTTCTTTTTATCCCCTTTCTCCCCCCCCCACCCCACATGATTTGGGATCTCTTCTGATTTGGTTAAAGCACATTTTCCTGGGGACTTTGCCACACTTTTAGTGTTTTATTTACTCCTTCATATATTATTATCTGGACAAAATGACAAGGCAGAAAAACTCATCACAAAATTAAAAAAAAAAAAAAAGGACAAGCAGCAATGCCAAAGGCTAGGGACATAATCAATACGGACATTGGTAATATGTCAGATCTAGAGTTCAGAATGATGACTCTCAAGGTTTTAGCCGGGCTCAGAAAAGGCATGGAAGATATTAGAGAAACCCTCTCTGGAGAGATAAAAGACATTTCCAGAGAAATAAAATAACTAAAATCCAACCAAGTCAAAATAAAAAAAAAAGCTATTAATGAGGTGCAATAAAAAATGGAGGCTCTTTCTGCTAGGATAAATGAGGCAGAAGAAAGCATTGGTGATATAGAAGACCAAATGATAGAGAATAAAGAAGCTGAGCAAAAGAGAGAAAAAGAAATACTGGACCATGAGGGAAGAATTTGAAAGATAAGTGACACCAAAAGATGAAACAACATTAGAATAATTGGGATTCCAGAAGAAGATGAAAGAGAAAGGGGAGCAGAAGGTATATTAAAGAATTATTTTATAGAATTTCCCTAATATGGCAAAGGGAACAAGCATCAAAATCCAGGAGGTGCAGAGAACTCCTCTCAAAATGAATAAGAAAAAGTCCACAGTCCTTCATCTAAGGGTAAAATTTAAATCTTAGAGACAAAGAGAAAATCCTGAAAGCAGCCCAGTAGAAGAAGTCTGTAACATACAATGGTAAAAATAATAGATTGGCAGCACACTTATCCACAGAGACCTTGGAGGCCAGAAAAGACTGGCATGATATATTCAGAGCACTAAAAGAGAAAAACATGCATCCAAGAATACTGTATCCAGCTAGCCTTCCACTAAAAATAGAAGGAGAGATAAAAAGGTTCCAGGACAAACAAAAACTGAAAGAATTTGCAAACAACAAAGCAGCTCTATAGGAAATATTGAAAGGGGTCCTCTAAGCAGAGAGAAACTAAAAGTAGTAGATAAGAAAGGAGCAGAAACAATATACAGTACAGTCACCTTACAGGCCATAGAATGGCACTAAACTCATATCTCTCAATAGTTACCCTAAATGTTAATGGGATAAATGCCCCAATCAAAAGACACAGGGTATCAGAATGGATTAAAAAAAAATCAATATGCTGCCTACAAGAAACTGATTTTAGACCTGAAGAGACCTCTAGATTTAAAGAGGGGCAAGGAAAACAATTTGCCATGCTAATGGGCATCAGAAGAAGGCTGGGATGGCAATCCTTATATCAGAACAATTAAATTTTAAGCCAGAGACTATAAAAAGAGATGAGGAAGGACACTGTATCATACTCAAAGGGTCTGTCCAACAAGAAGATCTAACAATTTTAAATACCTATGCCCCTAACATGGGAGCAACCAACTATATAAACCAATTAATAACAAAATCAAAGAAACACATCAGCAATAATACAATAATAGTAGGGGACTTTAACACTCCCCTCACTGAAATGGACAGATCATCCAAGCAAAAGATCAGCAAGGAAATATAGGCCTTAAATGACACACGGGACCAGATGGACATCACACATATATTCAGAGCATTTAATTCCAAAGCAACAGAATACACATTCTTCTCTAGTTCCCAAGGAACATTCTCCAGAATAGATCACATCCTGGGTCCTAAATCAGGTCTCAACTGGTATCAAAAGATTGGGATCATTCCCTGCATATTTTCAGACCACAGTGCTCTGAAGCTAGAACTCAATCACAAGAGGGAATTTGGAAAGGATCCAAATACATGGAGACTAAACAGCATCCTTCTAAATAATAAATGGGTCAACCAGGAAATTAAAGAAGAATTGAAAAAATTCATGGAAACAAATGATAATGAAAACACAACGGTTCAAAATATGTGGGACACAATAAAAGCAGTCATGAGAGGAAAATATATAGCGGTACAAACCTTTCTCAAGAAACAAGAAAGGTCTCAAGTACAAAACCTAACCCTACACCTAAAGGGGCAGGAGAAAGAACAACAAAGGAAAAAGGAAGCCTAATCCTAGCAAGAGAAGAGAAATAATGTCAGAGCAGAAATCAATGAAGTACAAACCAAATAAATAAATAAATAAATAAAATAGAACAAATCAATGAAACTAGGAGCTGGTTCTTTGAACGAATTAATAAGATTGATAACCCCCTGGCCAGACTTATCAAAAAGAAAAGAGAAAGAACCCAATTAAATAAACTCATGATGAAAGAGGGGAGATCACAACCAATACAAAAGAAATACAAGCAATTAAGAACATATTATGTACAACTCTGTGCCAACAAATTTGATAATCTGGAAGAAATGGATGCAGTCTTAGAGACATATAAACTACCACAACTCAATCAGGAAGATATAGAAAACCAGAACAGGCACATAACCAGTAAGGAGATTGAAACAGTCATCAAAAATCTCCAAAAAAAAAAAAAAAAAAAGCCCTGGCCAGATGGCTTCCCAGGGGAATTCTACCAAACATTTATAGAACTAATTCCTATTCTCCTGAAACTGTTACAAAAAATAGAAATGGAAGGAAAACTTCCAAACTCATTTTATGAGGCCAGCGTCACCTTGATCCCAAAACCAGACAAGGATCCCATCAAAAAAGAGAACTACAAACCAATATCCTTGATGAACACAGATACAAAAATTCTCACCAAAATACTAGCCAATAAGATTCAATGGTACATTAAAAGGATTATTCACCACGACCAAGTGGGATTTATTCCAGGGCTGCAGGGTTGGTTCAACATCCGCAAATCAATCAATGTGATAAAATACATTAATAAAAGAAAGAACAAGAACCACGTGATACTCTCAATTGATGCTAAAAAAGCATTTTACAATGTACAGTATCCTTTCCTGATCAGAACTCTTCAAAGTGTAGGGATACAGGGCACATAGCTCAATATTATCAAAGTCATCTAAGAAAAACCAACCACAAATATCATTCTCAATGGTGAAAAACTGAAAGCTTTTCCGCTAAGGTCAGGAGCATGGCAGGGATGTCCATTATCACCACTGCTATTTGACATAGGACTAGAAGTCCTAGCCTCAGCAATCAGACAACAAAAAGAAATTAAAGACATCCAAGTCAGCAAATAAAAAGTCAAACTATCACTCTTCGCAGATGGTATGATACTATATGTGGGAAACCCAAAAGGTTCAACTCCAAAACTGCTAGAACTTGTATAGGAATTCAGTAAATTGTCAGGATATAAAATCAATGCACAGAAATCAGTTACATTTCTATACATCAACAAAAAGAGAGAAGAAGGAGAAAGTAAGGAGTCAATCCCATTTACAATGGCACCCAAAACTATAAGATACCTAGGAATAAACCTAAACAAAGAGGCAAGGAATCTATATTCAGACAACTAAAAGTACTCATGAAAGAAATTGAGGAAGACACAAGGAAATGTAAAAATGTTCCATGCTCCTGGATTGGAAGAAAAAATATTGTGAAAATATCTATGCTACCTAAAGCAATCAACACATTTAATGCAATCCCTATCAAAATACCATACATTTTTTTTCAATGAAATGGAACAAAAATCCTAAAATTTATATGGAACCAGAAAAGACCTCGAATAGCCAAAGGAATATTGAAAAAGAAAGCCATAGTTGGTGGCAACAAAATTCCAGACTTCAAGCTCTATTCCAAAGCTGTCATCATCAAGACAGCATGGTACTGGCACAAAAACAGACAATAGATCAATGGAACACAACAGAGAGCCCAGAAATAGACCCTCAACTCTATGGTCAACTAATCTTCAACAAAGCAGGAAAGAATGTCCAATGGAAAAAAGACAGCCTCTTCATCAAATAGTCTTTGGAAAATTTGACAGCCACATGCAGAAAAATGAAAGTGTACCATTTCCTTACACCACACAGGAAAATAGACTGAAAATGGATAATGACCTCAATATGAAAAATTAATCCATCCAAATCCTTGAACAGAACACAAGCAACAACCTCTTTGACCTCAGCCACAGCAGCTTCTTCCTGGGAACATTGCCAAAGGCAAGGGAAGCAAGGGCAAAAATGAACTATTGGGATTTCATCAAGATCAAAAGCTTTTGCACAGCAAAGGAAACAGTCAACAAAATCAAAAGACAATTGACAGAATGGGAGAAAATATTTGCAAAAGACGTATCAGAAAAAGGGCTAGTATCCAAAATCTATAAAGAGCTTAGCAAACTCAACACCCAAAGAACAAATAATACAATCAAGAAATGGGCAGAAGACATGAACAGACATTTCTGCAAAGAAGACATCCAGATGGCCAACAGACACATGAAAAAGTTCTCCACATCACTCGGCATCAGAGAAATACAAATCAAAACCACAATGAGATACCACCTCACACCAGTCAGAATGGCTAAAATTAACATGTCAGGAAATAACAGATGCTGGCGAGGATGTGGAGAAAGGGGAACCCTCCTCCACTGTTGGTGGGAATGCAAGCTGGTTCAACAACTCTGGAAAACAGCATGGGGGTTCCTCAAAAAGTTGAAAATAGATTTACCCTATGACCTAGCAATTACACTCTTGGATATTTACCCTAAAGATACAAAGGTAGTTATACAAAGGGGCACGTGCACCTGAATGTTTATGGCAGTAATGTCCACAATAGCCAAACTATGGAAAGAACCTGGATGTCCATCAACAGATGAATGAATAAAGAAGAGGTGCTATATATATATACAATAGAATACTATGCAGCCATCAAAAGAAATGAAATCTTGTCATTTGCGACAATGTGAATGGAACTAGAGGGTATTATGCTTAGCGAAATAAGTCAATCAGAGAAAGACAACTATCATATGATCTCCTTGGTATGAGGAAGTGGAGATGCAACATGGGGGGTTTGGAGGGTAGGAAAAGTATAAATGAAACAAGATGGGATTGGGAGGGAGACAAATCATAAATGACTCTTAATCTCACAAAACAAACAGAGGGGAGCGGGGAGGTTGTGAGGGGGAGGGAGAGAGTGGGTTGGTGATGATATGTGCTATGGTGAGTGCTGTGAAGTGTGTAAACCTGGCAATTCACAGACCTGTACACTTGGGGATAAAAATACATTATATATTTTTTTAAAAATTAAAAATGAAATAAAAAAGAAATAATATATATTCAGTAAAAATAATAATTTGGGGTTCTTGTGTGGCTCAGTGGGGTAATCTTCTGCCTTCAGCTCAGGTCATGATCTCAGGGTCCCGGGATCGAGCCTTGCATTGGCCTCTCTGCTCAGCACGGAGCCTGCTTCCCCGTCTCTCTCTCTGCCTGCCTCTCTGCCTAGTTGTGATATCTGTCTGCCAAATAAATACATAAAATTTTTAAATATTTTATTTATTTGACAGAGAGAAATCACAACTAGACAAAGAGGCAGGAAGAGAGAGAGGAGGAAGCAGGCTCCCTGCAGAGCAGAGAGTCCGATGTGGGGCTCGAGCCCAGGACCCTGAGATCATGACCTGAGCTGAAGGCAGAGACTTTAACCCACTGAGCCACCCAGGCGCCCCCACATAAAATTTTTTAAAAAATCAAAATTTTATAATCTATTCTAACCATTCATGGACGGCCTCCAAATATATATTTTATCCCTTAGCAAAATCAGTTTTGAACTGAATTCAAGGTGAGAACTGATAATTAACCATTGCAATGTGGACTTGTGATTTGAGAATGAGTGATATACAGTTGGACCTACATTTTTGTTATGTAGTATTTTGCCATTACGTTTTCAAATATTTGCATAAAAGAGAAAGTAAATTCCTCAGCCCACTAAGCAATCAAAGTACTTCTGTAGTCATGTTTGTGTATGCTTGTGATACAAAACAATGCTTATCTTCAACTGAGGTAAGGAAGAAAACAATAGATAATTAAAACTATCTATTTTTCTCCAATTTTAAATTTTCTTCAAAATATATACCATTTTAACTCTATATTAAACTTTAATTAAATATTAACTCTCTATTAACTCTATGTTGAATCAAAATATTTACACCTCTTTAACTTTATATTAACTGTATATTAAGTAACTAATATTTTATTGTACATAAAATCAATCTGTTATCCCTTTCAAATGCTCATAAGCAAAAGTAAATATTTACTATGATTTATTATGATGAATTAAAGTATCTCAGCAGAACATTTTTCTAATCTTTCCATGACTTCCTTGTAATTAAATAAATGAAATGAAATACACACTGAAAACATAGTGTAGTGTTGTAAATGTTATTTACCAAATATTTCTGGAAATATTAAAGTTGTGATACAATCTACTATCTGTTATTTTGCTTTCTCCATTACGAATTAATTTATCTTATTTGTCCAAAAATTTGTAATCCATTAAATTTTTGTATGTTTTGGTAATTCTAACCATGAAGTTAAGGATTTTCACACATAAAATTACTTACTGATGGTTTCTACTTTGCAATAAAGCATGTTTTATTTTAAATGATGGCTAGATTCCCATTTTTAGTTCTTATAAAATGTTCTAATTCAAATAATATCTATAATTCTTATTTACATTAGACTGTGATTATTCAGATTCTAACTACAAGTGAAAGTGTATGTCTTATTTATATTACTGCAATTCCTGTACTGATTAAATAATGTGGCATTCTATGCTAATCCATGGTCATTGATAACACAAACTCTCAGGAATATCAGTAGCATTGAAACAGGAAACTATTAGTCTTAGGAACATTAGAGATTAAGATGCTTAGCATTAGAAACACAAATGATTAAAATTAGACAATATTTTGTGAATACTGAGGCTTAAATCAAAGTTCTTTTCATCTCTAGACAAATGCCAAAATGGGAAATCATCAGAAAAAGGAAAAAATTACATACATTTGTGTTACTTCCCATTGTATACACAATATAAAAGAAATCAAAGTATTAAAAGGAAAAAAATTAAAGGTAATACTGTATATAAACAACATTATATTCAGTAATATAAAATATAATTCCGAAGAATATGAGGATATGTGCATATGTATTTTTAAAATGTGTAAAACTATTGAGATTTCAAAATAAATTAGCCATAAATATTTTTTGTATTATAACTTTATATTACATTATATTTTTCTAAATCATAAATTTGTGTGAATGATGATAGTGCCACAAAATAAAATAATCTTTATCATTGAAAACTAAGTCAATTATTTCAACAGTTAAAAAAGTTTGAAATTAATAAGAGCATAACCAAAAAGAACACTTACATAATAAACCCTCTTTTTCTTTTCTTTCAGTGAATTCTAATGTCTCTTTCCATGAAAATATTTATTTGCTGCACATTAATATTTAGCTGTTTATGAGCTAGATAATTATAGAAAATTATAAAGAAAATATATTTTTATTATTTGGTTATTTATCTATTATCAACAGAGAAAAGGTTATGAGGAGCAGAAGGAGAAAGAATCTCAAGTAGGATCCATGGAGTCTTATGTGGGCCCAGATCTCTACCCTGATATTATGAACTGAAACAAAAATAAGAGTTGGATGCCTACAGATGTTGGGGAGGTAGTGGATAAAGGGAACCCTCTCAGACTCTGGGTGGGAGTGCAAACTGGTTTAGCCAGTCTGGAAAACAATAGGAGTTTCCTCAAGAAGTTAAAAATAGAGCTACCCTTGAACCCAGTAATTGCACTACCAGATATCTATCCAAAGTATACAAAAATAGTAATTTGAATGGGAATATGCTCCCCAATGCTTATAGCAGTACTACCCACAATAGCTAAATTATGGAAAGAGACCTGATGTCCATCAACTGATGAATGGGTAAAGAAGATGTGGCATACATTTAAAATGGAGTATTTTTCAGCCATCAAAATGAATGAAAACTTGCCATTTGCAACAATAAAAATGGAATTAGAGGGTAGTATGCTAAGTAAAATAACTCAGTCAGAGAAAGACAAATATCATATGATTTTACTTATATGTGGAAAAAATGAATGAACTTATTGAAAGGGAAGGAAAAATAAAATAAGATGAAAACAGAGAAGAACACAAATCCTAAGAGACTCTTAACTATAGGTAACAAACAGAGTTTCAGGAGATGAGGTGGTGTGGGGAAGAGATAATTACTTCTGCAATTAGAATTTAAAACATTAATAACTTCTTCACTTTCCATATGTTATACTACCCAGAAATGTTGAAAGAGTGTAATTGCATGTATGTAGTAAATAGAAAATTTTATGTAGGTGTAGAAGTGTTATCCATGGAGAAATAAATATCCCAGGCACAGCTGTTCTCTTATTTTAGTGTTCAGTGATATTGGTAAGCATATTTTGAAATAACAATAATGTTCTATTTACCTATGTTCCAGTTTTGTGAATTTACATAATAGCAAAGAATTGCAAGAATATATCAATTAATATTCAGAAAAAAATGAACAGCAAATGGTGTAATGTAGCAGAAGCAAGGAAGAATAGTGCAACATTAAGGAGATTCAGAAAACGCAGGCTCAGCTTCTGGGAAACATTTTCAGTAATGTGAGACATGCTTCCTCTCTGGATCATAAACCAGGACACTGGGGAATCCACATTCTTATTGAAGGAGGGAATTTTTATGACCCTCTAGCCAAGTATGCAGAACCAGGATGTATAGGCTAACTCAATAAACAGAAATTAAAACAGATTACCAGAAAACAGGTACAAATTTAAGAATATGCACATTTTAAAAAATATTTTATTTATTTATTTGTTTCCTTTGCTGTGCAGAAGTTCCCAAAAGTTTATTTTCACTTTTGTTTCCTTTGCCTTTGGAGACATATCTTGAAAGAAGTTGCTGTGGCTGATATCGAAGAGGTTACTGCCTGTATTCTACACTAGGATTCTGATGGATTCCTGTAGTACATTGAAGTCTTTTATCCATTTCAAGTTTACTTTGTTTACGGTGTAAGAGAATGGTCAAGTTTCATTCTACTACATATAGCAGTCCAGTTTTCCCAGCACCATTTAATGAAGAGACTGTCTTTTTTCCATTGAATATTTTTCCTACTTTGTTGAAGATTATTTGACCATAGAGATGACGGTCCATATCTGGGCTCTCTACTCTGTTCCCCTGGTCTATGTGTCTATTTTTATGCCAGTACCATGCTGTCTTGGTGATCATAGCTTTGTAGTAAAACTTGAAATCAGGTAACGTGATGTCTCCAGTTTTATTTTTGTTTTTCAAAATTTCCTTAGCAATTCGGGGTTTCTTCTGATTCCTTACAAATTTTAGGATTATGTGCTTCAGCTATTTGAAAATTACTGGTGGAATTTTGATAGGAATGGCATTAAAAGTATAGATTGCCCCAGGCAGTATAAACATTTTAACAATGTTTATTCCTCCAAACAAGAGCATGGAATGGTCTTCCATCTTTTTGTGTCTTCTTCAATTTCTTTCATGAGTGTTCTGTCATTCCTCGAGTACAGATCCTTTACCACTTTGGTTAGGTTTATTCCCAGGTATCTAATGGTTCTTGGTGCTATAGTAAGTGGAATTAATTCTCTAATTTCCCTTTCTGTATTTTCATTGTTAGTGTATAAGAAATCCACTGATTTCTGTATATTGACTTTGTATCCTGCCACGTTAATTGAATTGCTGTATGAGTTCTAGTAGTTTGGGGGTGGAGTCTTTTGGAATTTCCATATAAATAATCATATCATCTGCGAAGAGAGAGAGTTTGAATTCTTCATTGCCAATTTGGATACCTTTTATTTCTATTTGTTGTCTGATTGCCATTGCTAAGACTTCTAATACTATGTTGAACAAGAGTGGTGAGAGTGGGCATCCTTGACATATTCCTGAGCTCAATGGGAAGGCTGCATGTTTCTTCCCATTGAGGATGATATTTGCTGTGGGTCTTTCATAGACAGATTCTATGAAGTTCAGGAATGTTCCCTCTATCCCTATACTTTGAAGTGTTTTAATCAGGAAAAGATGCTGGATTTTGTCAAATGACTTTTCTGCATCAATTGAGAGGACCATGTGGTTCTTCTTTCTTCTCTTATTGATTTCTTCTATCACACTGATTAATTTCCGAATGTTGAACCATCCTTGTAACACATGGATGAATCCCACCTGGTCATGGTGGATAATCTTTTTAATGTGCTATTGGATACTGTTTGCTAGGATCTTGTTGAGAATCTTTGCATCCATATTCATCAGTGATATTGGTCTGAAATTTTCCTTTTTGGTAGGGTCTTTGCCTGGTTTGGGGATCCGGGTAATGCTGGCTTCATAAAAAGAGGCTGGGAATTCTCCTTCTGCTTCAATTTTTTGAAACAGCTTCAGGAGAATAGGAGTTATTTCTTCTTTGAAAGTTTGTTAGAATTCCCCAGGGAATACGTCAGGTCCTGGCCTCTTGTTTCTTGGGAGGTTTTTGATCACTGCTTCAATCTCTTTAGGAGATATCAGTCTATTCAAGTTGTCAATTTCTTCCTGGTTCAAATTTGGCAGTTTATAGTTTTCCAGGAATGCATCCATTTCATCTAGGTTGCTTAGTGTTTTGGCATATAACTGTTGATAATAACTTCTGATGATTGTTTCTACTTCCTTGCTGTTAGTTGTGATCTCTCCCTTTTCATTCATAATTTTATTAATTTGGGCTTTCTCTCTTTTCTTTTGGATTAGTGTGACCAATGGTTTATCAATCTTATTGATTCTTTCAAATTGATTTGAATCAATTTCAAATGATTCAGCTTCTAATTTCATTGATACATCTACTGTATCTCTGGTTTCTACCTCATTGATCTCTGCTCTAATCTTGATTATGTCCCTTCTTGCGTGTGGAGTTGCTTTGATTTGTTGTTGATTCTCCAGTTCCTTAAGGTGTAGGGACAGCTGGTGTGTTCTGGATTTTTCAGTTTTTTTGAGGGAGGCTTGGATGGCTATGTATTTCCACCTTAGGTACAACTTTACTGTATCACATAGGTTTTGGACTGAAGTGTCTTCATTTTCATTGGTTTCCAAGAATTGTTTAAGTTCTTCTTTGATCTCCTGGTTGATCCAAGCAATCTTAAGCAAGGTGCTCTTTAGCGTCCAGGTGTTTGAGTTCCTTCCAAACTTTTCCTTGTGACTGAGTTCCAGTTTCAAAGCATTGTGATCTGAGAATATGCAGGGAATAATGTCAGTCTTTTGGTATTGGCTGAGTCCTGCTTTGTGACTGAGTATTTGGTCTATTCTGGAGAAGGTTCTATGTGCACTTGAGAAGAATGAATTTTCTTTTGTTTTAGGATGGAATGTTCTGTATATATCTATGAGGTCCATATGGTCCAATGTGTCATTCAATGCTTTTGTTTCTTTATTGATTTTCTGTTTGGATGATCTGTCTATTACTGAGAGAGGCATGTTAAGATCTCCTACTATTAATGTATTCATGTCAATATGGCTCTTTATGTGATCAATAGTTTTCTTATGTAATTTGCTGCTCACATATTGGGGGCATAGATATTTACAATTGTTAGATCATCTTGGTGGATAGTCCCTTTAAGAATTATGTAGTGTCCGGGCACCTGGGTGGCTCAGTGGATTAAGCCGCTGCCTTCGGCTCAGGTCGTGATCTCAGGGTCCTGGGATCGAGCCCCGCACCGGGCTCTCTGCTCTGCAGGGAACCTGCTTCCTCCTCTCTCTCTGCCTGCCTCTCTGCCTACTTGTCATGTCTCTCTCTGTCAAATAAATAAATAAAAATCTTTAAAAAAAAGAATTATGTAGGGTCTATCTGTATCTCTGACTAGAGTCTTTAGTTTAAAATCTAGTTTATCTGATATGAGAATCACTACTCTGGCCTTCGTTTGAGGCCCATTGGCATGAAAGAATCTTCTCCATACCTTCACTTTCAGTGTAGTTGTATCTTTAGGTTCCAAATGGGTCTCTTGTAGACAACATATGGATGGTTCCTGTTGCTTTATCTAATCTGCAACCCTTTGTCATTTTATGGGCATATTTAGGCCATTCACATTGAGGGTGATTATTGATTGATACATTTTTATTGACATCTTGTTACCTTTGAAGTCTTTCTTTCTGTATTTTGTCTCTATATTTCTGTTCAATGATATTTTTAGGATTTTGTCTCTTTTATAGAACCCCACTTAAAATTTCTTGCAGTGTTGGCTTGGTGGTTGCATAGTCTTTTAAGCCTTGCCAGTCTTCGAAACTCTTTATCTCTCCATCCATTTTGAATGACAGTCTTGCTGGATAAATTATTCTTGGCTGCATGTTCTTCTCATTTAGTACCCTGAATATATCTTGTCAGCCCTTTCTGGCTTGCCAGGTCCCTGTGAACAGGTCTCATGTTATTCTGATGGGCTCTCCTCTGTAGGTAAGGAGCCTCTTTGTCCTAGTGGATTTCAAGAGATTGTACCTACAATTCTGATTTTTCAATTTTCCTCTCAGGTGCCTTGATTTTTTTTTAGAATCTGTAATCTTAGGGGGAGACCATTCTGCCTCTAGTACATGAACACTGGTTCCATTCATGAGATTGGGAAAATTTTCATAGACAACTAGTTCCACTATATCTTCTAGACTTCTTTTTTTCTCCTCACCTTCAGGGTTTCCAATAATTCTGACGATGGAACTTTTCATGGCATCATTTATTTCCCTGATTCTGTTTTCTAGGCTTCTAAGCAGTTTGATCCTTTCTCTCTATCTGTTTGTCTTCCAGATCACTAATTCTATATTCTGTCTCAGTTACCCTAGATTTAGAGAATTTAGATTAGATTGGAACTCATTGAGAGCTTTGTGAACATCATCCCTGGTGGCTTTCAGTTCTTCCTAACATTGTGAACATCATCCCTGGTGACTTTCAGTTCAGCCCTAATCAATTCCGTTTGGTCATCCATGGCTTTCTCCAACCTAGCTATTGCCTGGATAATTGTTAGCCTGCATCCCGTTTCTGACATATTGTCTATGTCGATAGCCATTAGCTCTGTTGCAGAAGGCCCATCCTCTGTATTTTTCTTCTGTTGGGCATTCCTCCCCCTAGTCATTTTGGTAAGAGATGACTGAACCGATGTAGCTGGATGTATCAACTGTGGTGCATTCAAGGTGCACCCTGGAATGCTTCTGAGGAATCAGGATTCCCCACCCAAATGAGAGAAAAAAGGAAAGAAAAAGAATGGAAAAAGAGGGAGAGAGAGAGAGAGAGAGAGAGGAATAAAAGGGAAGATAAAAGAAAAGTCTCAGCCCAAATGGGCCCCAAGGTAAGATTTATGAAGTATACAAACAAAAGCAGACAAACAATAAGACTGATAAAATTATATGACAAGAGAAAAAATATATTTGTAAATGCAAAAAAAAAGGAAGAACCTTGTCAAAAAGAACCCCAAGTATAAGATTTATATACTATCAGGACAAACACAAATACACAGAAACACTGGTTGAAGAAACAGTTGGGAGAGTGGTTATAAATTCTCAGTGTGGGAGGGGAAGGTTATTTTGATTCTTCTTGGATGTATCTTGATATCTTTGTTAAAGGACTCAACTTTCCTACGACAAAGAGGGATTCAAAATTGGTTTACCTATAGGGGTAGCATTCATTGGGAAGTGGGTTACCTTAAAGTTTAACTCTATATTAATATTAGAAAATAAAAATATAAAAAATAACAAACTAAACTAAAATTTTAAAAATTTAAAAAAATAGAAAATCAAAAGAAAAACATGGGTGTACATATCAAAAAGTTCAGGTTAGAAGGTTTTTATGGAATTTGATGTACTGGACATCTCACTGTGATGGCATATAGGTTAAAAAATTATCTATATATATTAAAAAAGTGAACCAGTGTGGGAGGCCGTGATAAGGCTTGAGACGAGGACCAAACCAGGCCCTGACTTGGGTCTCCTTTAAAGTCCAAATAGCCGAACTAAAGGTTTAGGATGGAAAAGTTGAGTAGCACTGAGAAAGGGTCTGTGCTATGTGTTGTGGGCTCACCTACAGGATTTCTCACACGTTTACCTGTTAGATGAGAGCAATTTGGTTGGGGTCATAAATTCATAACTGGTCCTTGCTGTTCCAGCACAGCTTATGAATCACTCTCAGGTTTGTTGTTACTTCTTGAATGTTTTGAGTTACTTTGGAGTCAGTGCAGCTGGTTAAGGAATTATCTGAAGACAGAGACCTCTGGCCTTGGGGAGTCTGCATTTAGACCGTGAGAAGTGGTTAATGGTGACATCTGGAGGGTTTTTTGTGCATGTAGTAAATTCTTTTGTAATCAGTTAAAAATAATTATTGTTGGCTATATAATAACCTTGCTGCCTTGAATAAACTTGGCATTGGTGGAAATCATCCCCTATGCTCCTCCTGCCCCCATCTCTTTGTCGCTTTAATTTCTTTTCACCCATCCTCTTACCCTCGCACTTCCTGGTCGATTTGTCACGCAGGCCGTGGCAAGTTGTTCCTGAACAGGGACTGCGAGCACAGATCAAGGGATTGCTGTGCATACACAGATAAGTAGTTACCGTCATTCAGGTAAGAGGCAACTGGATGGCATGGGCGACAGCAGGAGTATATAATGGGGCACTTTAGGTCTTTAGAACAGGATCTTTTTTTCACTGCCCTGCAGGCCCTTTTGAAGTAGAAAGGGTCCAAGGTCTCTAAGAAGGCCTTGCAGCAATTTTTTGGTACAGTTTCAGAATTATGCCCATGGTTCCCCAAAGAAGGAACAGTGAGTTTGGATGCATGGTAAGAAATAAAGAACAAGATCAAAATATGCGGCCCCACTGCTTTTCCCCCTGATACTATGCAGGTCCGGGATAATATTCGTGAGGCATTAGATCCACAACACTCTTTTGAGCTGGTTTCTATAGCTTCCCAGGAACCTCCAGATGAGATTGACGATTTGCCCAAGAAAACCGAGAATATAGGGGAGCCAATGGCTGTAACTGGAGCCAACTGGGATTGGTCTAACCCAAGACAGAGACTTTAGGGAATATTCCCAAGCAGCTGCTGAAACCTCTTTCAGGGAAGTTCCCTGCTTTCTCTGGCCTGACTTGGACTGCCTAACCCTGAGTTAAGTTTGGTGGTTTAATTAAGATAGACATGTCTTTTAAGTTATCAGCAGTAAATGTAAAACTTCAAAGTTTACTGAAGGTCAAATAAGCTCATGTTATTGGTTAAAATTTGTTAACAAAGAAATTACTAAACTGATGGTTAATTGTCTGTCTCAAAGTTTTTATGGGTAATTGTTAAAGTAGCTTTCAAAGTCTTTGGTAACCTAAAAGTTTAAAATTTTGCTTGAATAACAAATAAAATTAAATTTGTTAGACATCTAGGTCTTAACCAAACCAGACAAAGTGCTAAAGCATTGATTACTGAACATTGGTTTGTGCTTTTAACTTCTTATAGCAAAGAAATTAAGAGTACTTAAATCTGTTAGTGAGCATGTTTTGTGCTTAACTAATCATAATTTGCCATCTAAAGAATTCTGATGTAACAGTTTGCAATTGGTTAATACTTAGTCTTCACTAGAGATTAAGGTGTTTCTAAGAGTACAAAATTCTGCTTAGTGTAACTAAGACTGGTGGAAATAAAGCAACTCTGTATGTAGGAAAGTAGGAGATATGTAAGAAAGATTTAAGGAATGGGAATACATTTTATTAAAAGTAAAAGAAAATAATTTTGTCCTAAATGAGATGGTTGTTTGGAAGGAAATGGCTTGGGACAAAACCTGAATACAAAGGAAAGTTGTAAAAGGTTTGTAAAGGGAAATCTTCAGAAAAGGAATTTTAGATATGGTCAGGACGGACTAAGAAAAAAAAAAAAAGAAAAAAACAGACCCCAGGGTGATTTAGAACTCTCCTGGCATACCTCCGCATAGATTATACTTCCAAGTGAAAGGACCATTTGGCCTTGAGCAATTGGGAAAGAGGTCCAACCTTGAGGGACTGTGAAAACACCCCGTTACCATCCCCCATTGCCTGCAATCATAGAAACTCACTCTTACTCATATAGAATAAAATGAGAGACTGACTGATCACCTCCCATTAGCCAGGGATACCCAGGAAAGGATGATGTCCAACCTGTCTGAATCTGAAGAGTGCCTGACTGTGTGAATGTGTCTGTATGACTCCACCACTTCGGCTACAGAGTCTGAGTGGGCTGTACCCTGAGTCTCACCGGGCATCATATGGCATAACGGTCATCTACTCCACGGAGTAGCCCGGTCCAGGGCTTATACGGACAGACCTTAGCTAAGAAGCTCCTAAGTTCCCACGAGGGACGCGAGCAGCACTGCATCTAAAAGATCCCCCTCCCTTTTTCTGTGACATCATTCACGATAGGAGGGAAATCTAATAAACCCACTATCTTAAGACTGCATGCTTAAAAATAAAAAGACACTGATATAAAAAACTGGTTTTCTCTCTGTTTAAAAGGGCAAAGTTTTCTTAGGTTAATTGATCTGTTATGGTTTTCTCTTTGCCTGCCCAGAAAATACAGTTTCTGTGTTTTGTTTTATCAGGTGTTTAACATCCTTAATTATATTTAGGCATGTGTTTTAAAACTTTATAAGATTTTAGCAAATGTTGACAAGACTTAAATTGTAAACAAGATCTCTTTAACTCATAAGACTTTTCCTTGGTATACTAAGTTACTCAGTAAGTACTGCTAAACCAATAATAAACCCTGAGTTATATTTGGGTAAGTACTGTAAATACTCTAAGTGTTCTATACATTTCCTAAAGTTTTAATGTTTTGATAAGATCATTACCTAGTAATTTAGCCATATCTATTCTGAGTTTTTGTCATTTGTAATTGTTTTAATTATGTAAAATGAATCCACTTTAAAGAAGATTCATATAAAGGACTCTCAGGACAGATACAGGTCTTTGTTATGTTAACATCCTAAAACTGAAATGGGTAAGAATTTCCAGAACTAACTAAAGATGCATTCGGACTAAACCAGATTTAGTAACATGGGACTAAATAAACTAAAAGATTGTAATGTTGTGTCTCTTAATGTTTTGTCTTATTTTAAACATTGCTGGTTCTCTAATGTTTGCTCTTCCATACTAGGGATATTTTTTCTTAAGATGTCTGTGACTTACAGAAATGTAAAATTTTTATTTGCCAACAAATCAAAGGATTCAACTTTTTTTTCTGTCTGAACCCTCTGAAAATCAAAAGGTCTCAGTAAGTATTCTTTCTTCCATGGCAATCAGTTATTTGTATAAATTCAATAAGAATCTCTTCTTGTAACAGGACACTATTGGAAACATGAGTTATTTTACCAAGGTTTTTCAAATATTTTGCCAAACCTTTCAAATTAAGCATTCGATGAATATTCCTTATAATTCTCAAGGACAAGCCATTACAGAAAGAGCTAATAGAGTCCTAAAATCCTATATCAAAAAATTAAGAGGGGGAGATACTACAGGGAACAATGAAATATTCACCTCATATGCATTTAATTTTAACTCTTTATGTTTTAAATGTTTTGATATAGGTCGCACAGCAGTGGAAGGGCCAGAACAGATGGAGAAGAAGATGCCTTCCCCATTACAGTCAGAGCTTAATAAGAGATCTCCTGAATCAGGCCCTAGAGAGAGTGAATCAGATACAACCCAATGAAGCATTGATCACTATATTATTAACATTATTAACCATGATTGGCCTCCCCCATAGTGAGGCCATAGCCTGTTGGGCATATATGCCTAACCCATGCTTCCATTTTAATCCAGGCGCCATTTGGACAGAATGTCTACAAGAAAAGCTCTTGATCATCTCTCCTCATGGCATCCCTGATTTCTCCATCACCGATTGGTCAAGAAGGGATAGAGAAGAACCTCTGCTATATGTTGCTTACCCTCCCGGCCTGCTGATACATAATGTGACTATCCTTGGTGGGATCTTCTCTATAGCCAAAGGGATGTTTCATGCAGAACTTTGGAAGCTAGTTATTGCCCTGGGACCAATTGGGGTGCAAATAGCAAGAGCAGTTATACTGCCACAAAATACTTCAACCTAACCTTACGGGCCTGTGTTCCTAGACCTTTTTTACTGGTAGTGGGTTCAGGAAAAATAGTTCTCACCTACTTTCCGGGGGGACACCTATTGTATAACATCCATTGTAACAATTGTGTGTTAACTAATTCTTTATCATACTAATGTTAGCCTTGATTTAGTGGAACTGCAAAAAGATATATCAAGCATCAGTCAGTCTCAACTAGATGTAGTTAACCCTGCTGAAATGTTTGCACACATTCTAGATAGTCTCCACGGGTTTAACCCTGGTAACTTGTTAAAACATTCATTCTAGCTGTTTACTGGACTTCTCGGTATGTGACTTCCTCTTGTGTTAATATGGTGCATTGTACAGGTTCGTGCGGGACAACAACGATTTTGTGGCCAAGCACAAATACATTTGCTTAACTTATTTAAAAAGGAAGGGGGAGATGTGGGAGGCTGCGATAAGGCTTGAGACGAGGACCAAACCAGGCCCTGACTTGTGTCTCCTTTAAGGTCCAAATAGCCGAACAAAAGGTTTAGGATGGAAAAGTTGAGTAGCACTGAGAAAGGGTCTGTGCTATGTGTTGTGTGCTCGCCTACGTGATTTCCCACATGTTTACTTTTTAGATGAGAGCAATTTGGTTGAGGTCATAAATTCATAACTGGTCCTTGCTGTTCCAGCACAGCTTATGAATCACTCTCAGGTTTGTTGTTACTTCTTGAATGTTTTGAGTTACTTTGGAGTCAGTGCAGCTGGTTAAGGAATTATCTGAAGACAGAGACCACTGGCCTTGGAGAGTCTGCATTTAGACCGTGAGAAGTAGATAATGGGGACGTCTGGAAGGCTTTTTGTGCACGTAGTAAATTCTTTTGTAATCAGTTAAAAATAATTATTGTTGGCTATATAATAACCTTGCTGCCTTGAAAAAACTTGGCATTGGTGGAAATCATCCCCTATGCTCCTCCTGCCCCCATCTCTTTGTCTCTTTAACTTCTTTTCACCATCCTCTTACCCTCGCACTTCCTCGTTGATTTGTCGTGTGGGCCGTGGTAAACCAGAATAGTGGGAATGAGTTAAAAATAAAAGTTGCATCTATGAAGTAGTGGTGGTTGTTCTCTTGTCATCCTTTTTTTTTTTTTCTTGTTCCTGGTTGGTTTTCTGGGGAAGGGGCCTGCCACGTGGTTTTCAGTCAATGATGTTCCCTGAGTTAAGTCCTCCATCCCCCCTCAAGGGGGTGGGCTCTGAGGAAACTGGTTTTTCAGACTTTTGTTCTCTGGAGGTTTTTATGTTCTTTCATCTGTTTTCTCTTGCCTTGACAGCTTTTGATGGTTTTTGGAGGTTTAGAGGAGAGCAAACTGTACCCCGATCTCCCTCTCAGAGAGAAGTCTCAGAATGCTCTGCAGAGCTGCTGGCAGAGTAGGTTCTGAGTCATGGTCCCTGGAGATGTAGGATCTCCTCCTTGTACCCCAAACCACGGTGGTGGCAGCTGGCTAGGCAGCTCCAGACCGCCAAAGAGGTTCCAAGCAGCTATTGCACACTGAGATTTTCCCACTGGCCCGGGGTTGGGAGTTTCTGGTCTTTCATGTCCGAGAGCATCGGGTGGCACACTGGGTCTAAGAGTGCCGGGCTGTTCTGCACCTCTCCTGGGGGAGGGTGTGGGGCATGAATGTCTCAGGTTCTGCCATCTGGCAAGGTTCCCAGCCCCTCATAGGAGCCTGACCCCACGTGTTCTCAAGTGTGCTGGCGGCTCAGTGACCAAAGCCTGGTTTCTCTGCCACACTTTCTCTGACTGAGTGCCAGGGGAGGCTGTCCTGGATCTGGGGACTTAAGCCCCTTTCCCTAACCACCCCACTTCCCCCCACGATTCTTTGCTCCTTTTTTTGAGTCCTTTCAACCAGACTCCAAGTTAATGTTGGTCCCCAGTCACAGGGCACTCTCATATTGGGGTATTACTTTCCAATCTGTCACCTCTGGTGGCTTCTTCCCCCTTTTGTTTATCTTCTGAAACCAACCCAATGTTCCCACTCTGCTTTACCCGCTCACTGTTGTCCTCTGCCCCCATGGAGATTCAGACGTGTATAATTCTGATCTCAGGCTGATTTCATGGGCGATTGGAGTTCTTTGGTAGGTAATCAGCTCACTTTAGGGTACAGGTTGAAACGGAGTCTCTTCCTACTTCCCCACCATCTTGTCACCCCACGTGGTATCTTTCTGACAATGGTGAATATATAGAAGTATGAGACTGTGATGCAAATAAAGCAATAGAAATCCAGGACTGCATTAACAAGAATGAGTACAATTTCTGCACTAATATTCTCTGAGCAAGTAATAGCTATCAACTGGGGAATTATCACAGAAGAACCGATTCCACAGTAAGATAAACTTAATGTTCCTGCTGTATGTATAACAGATATCAAGCCACCACTGAGGCAGTTCAGAGCCACCATCTACACACATGTGTATGGCTTCATAGTGCAGGGGATGGCAAATAGCAGCATAGCAGTCAATAGACATCACTGTATGGAGGAACAACTCTGCCTCTGGTGAAAAGGGCACAAGGAAGACCTGGGTGACACAGCCAAAAAATGAGATAGAATTACTGTGTGTCAAGGAATTGACAACAATTCTGGGTACAACAGCTGAAATGAGACAAAGATCAAACTGAGACAAATTCCTTAAAAAGAATTACATTGCTGTGTGCAGGCATGGGTCCAAGGATGTTATGGTAGATGAGGCTATTGCCCACCTGGGCTAACAGGTACTTTACTGTAAAAAGCACAGATTGTAATAGCTGAAGACTCCATGGGGCAGAAAATCCTAAGATAAGAAATTCTGTCAATACCGAGACATTGCTCATTATTGATAAAACATTCTGCATTAAAAAAAAAAAGAAAAGATATGGTTAAATTTGTCAGAAATTCAGGGTATAGTTACTTTTTCTCAGTAAAGCTGAAAAAAAACTGTGCCAAATTCTTATAATATTAATTAATTCTTGTCACATTTATGTGTATGAAGAAATGTCAAAAGTAGTTTTTAAATGCATTGTCCTCATCAATTAATCCATATTTTCATCAAGTTATATTTCTCTTTGTGTGTCGAAGTGTTATAATGTTATGCAAGCATATGCACGAATTACGAGATTCACAATTATGAGATAATTCTCATGAATTATGAGATACACACATATATTTGTTTATCAGGTTTTACTTTAGTACAGTGCTAAATAATTACAAATAGAAAATAGGCCAAATTTCTGCTTACAATTCTATATTTCCCTCCCTTGTATTTTAACTACTGATATCCAGTTTCTAATTCTCTGATAGACATGATACTTACACATGGATTTTTCCAAATATTTTGTCTAAATAAAATATGCTAAGTAAAAAAATTCTGTATACTGTTCTACTTGATTTAAAATCTGCCAGCACTTTATCAGAAAAGACATTAAATAGGTATATATTCAGTATAGATACACATATACATATATATGAATATAAAAAACATATTTATTTATGTATATATATTCATATATCATCTAACTTATATTTATTTACTATCTGTTCATCTAGTCTTACTTCAATGTGTTTCTTGCACTACTATTTTCTAGTGCTGTAGTTCAACCCTTGTCTGTCAGTCACTATCTGTGACTTCTCTGGCTCAAAAATTAACAATTATTAAATTAAGATTTCAATTAGTAAAACAGTGTAAGTGGATAAAGAAAATTCAGTTGTTTAAAAAAGTTTCTTGAAGAGTTTCAGTGTAAATTTCTGAAATTGGCTGACCTCTGCTCTTTTACAAGTCAGGTTTAAGCAGTAGTAAGCACCAATCATTTGATGCTGGTGCTTGTCATGTTCTTCAGTTAAAAGTTTTTTAAAAAATACTCTTCTATTTAAGTTTTGTAATAGTGTTGATGTTTTCATTTCCTTGTTTGTCTCAGTGTTCTTATACTTTCCATATATGTATTCTGTTTTTATACTTTGAATAGTGTATATAACTAAAAAGCAAACAAATATATAACTATTATAACCAACTGTTTGGAATGCAATGTGTTTTCTCTCATTCCTTATTGGAAAAAAAACACTTGAAACCAATCATTTCAAAATTATATCTACTTAAGTTATTAAATGTAACAGAATGGAGAAGAAAGTTATAGCTGAATTATACTCAATAATTATTCTATGGGTTCAAATATATAGAATTAAAATATGTTTTCTTATACTTTCTCCATCTCTCTCTCTGTATATATGACCTGCGATACATAATTGTATAATGTATAAGTGTATAACATAGATATACGATTATACATATATATATATACATATATATGTGTAAGATTATATATATATATATATACATATATATACGTATATATATATGTTATATATATATACATATATATGTTATATATATAATATATAACATATATATACGTATATATGTATATATACATATATACATATATGTATATATACATATACATATATATATGTTATATATATATACGTATATATATGTGTATACATATATATGTTATATATATATGCATATATATATACGTATATATATGTATATATGTATATATATGTATATATATGTATATATGTATATATATACATATATACATATATATGTTATATATATACATGTATATATACGTATATATACATATATATGTTATATATATGTATATATATACGTATATATATAACATGTATATATGCATATATGTATATGTATATACATGTATATATATGTATATATACATATATGTATATATACATATATACATATATAATATATATAACATATATATAACATAATATATAATAACATATATATATTATCTTACACATATATGTGTATATATATATGTATAATCGTATATCTATGTTATACACTTATATGTATATGTATATGTACATATATATGTATATATGTATGTATATATTTATACATATATACATATATATACATATATATAATACAAGAAACTTGTATTATAAGAAAATTTAAGAAAGTTTTTGGTAGGCTTATTTGGTAGGCTTATTTTATGACTGAGATTAAAATGAACAACCAGAATAAAAGAAAATAAAACTCACTAAAGTATCCTTTCTGTAGAAGATGGAAAAATTCATCAGGTTTTGTGTGTAGTTGTTCATGGAAGTATTACTGACCATAATTCTAGGTCAACAACGCTAGCAATGATTTTCAAATATTGTGACACTTCTTTCCTGAAGACACTTTGCTTCTTGCTTTCTTGACTTTAGCAAATATAGTTGTATGTAAGAACAAACAGGATGAAGATGGTGATGATTTTATATTTGTCGCCCATCTCCCAGTGGCTTGAACACTGAAATATTCCAAAGGGAAGTGCTGCCATTCTTTTTTTTTTTTAACTTATTTTTTTATTTGCTTATGTACAGCATAACAGTGTTCATTGTTTTAGCATCCCACCCAGTGCTCCATGCAGTACGTGCCCTCCCTATTATCCACCATCTGGTTCCTCAACCTCCCACCCCCCCCGCCCCTTCAAAAACCTCTGGTTGTTTTTCAGAGTCCATAGTCTCTCATGGTTCATCTTCCCTTCCAGTTTCCCTCAACTCCCTCTCCTCTCCATCTCCCCATGTCCTCCATGTTATTTGTTATGCTCCACAAATAAGTGAGACCATATTTTACTTGACTCTCTCTGCTTGACTTATTTCGCTCAGCATAATCTCTTCCAATCCCGTCCATTTGCTACAAAAGTTGGGTATTCATCCTTTCTGATGGAGGCATAATACTCCATTGTGTATATGGACCACATCTTCCTTATCCATTCATCCATTGAAGGGCATCTTGGTTCTTTCCACAGTTTGGCGACCGTAGCCATTGCTGCAATAAACATTGGGGTATAGATGGCCCTTCTTTTCACTATGTCTGTATCTTTGGGGTAAATACCCAGCAATGCAATTTCAGGGTCATAGGGAAGCTCTATTCTTAATTTCTTCAGGAATCTCCACACTGTTCTCCAAAGTGGCTGCACTAACTTGCATTCCCACCAACAGTGTAACAAGGTTCCCCTTTCTCCACATCCTCTCCAACACACGTTGTTTCCTGTCTTGCTAATTTTGGCCATTCTAACTGGTGTCAGGTGGTATCTCAATGTGGTTTTAATTTGAATCTCCCTGATGGCTAGTGATGATGAACACTTTTTCATGTGTCTGATAGCCATTTGTATGTCTTCATTGGAGAAGTGTCTGTTCATATCTTCTGCCCATTTTTGATATGATTATCTGTTTTGTGTGTGTTGAGTTTGAGAAGTTCTTTATAGATCCTGGATATCAACCTTTTGCCTGTACTGTCATTTGCAAATATCTTCTCCCATTCCGTGGGTTGCCTCTTTGTTTTGTTGACTGTTTCCTTTGCTGTGCGGAAGGTTTTGATCTTGATGAAGTCCCAAAAGTTCATTTTCGCTTTTGTTTCCTTGGCCTTTGGAGACATATCTTGAAAGAAGCTGCTGTGGCTGATATCTAAGAGGTTACTGCCTATGTTCTCCTCTAGGATTCTGACCAATTCCTGTCTCACGTTGAGGTCTTTTATCCATTTCGAGTTTATCTTTGTGTACGATGTAAGAGAATGGTCGAGTTTGATTCTTCTGCATATCGCTGTCCAGTTTTCCCAGCACCATTTATTGAAGAGACTGTCTTTTTTCCATTGTATATTTTTTCCTGTTTTGTCAAAGGTTATTTGACCATAGAGTTGAGGGTCCATATCTGGGCTGTCCACTCTGTTAAGTGCTGACATTCTTGTTGGAATTGACTTATTTAGTCTGTCCTTCACAGTCGTAAAAGAGACATATTGACACAATGAGCTGTTGGTAACAAAGTAGCATAATGAATTTTCTTATATATCCAATCACATATTGAACCTTTACGGGAGAAAGTCAGTTTGTCTGGAACTTTCCCAGGTATTGGTTATATCACCCTTGGTAAAAATATGCTTTTACTAAATAGTATCTTGAAAGTTCTCAACCATCCAGTCATATTTTCTTATATAGAGCAAAGAAATGGTTCTAATGAGTGAAATAAATCAATGAAATAAAATTAAAAATTGCACATACTAACAGTGAAAGATACAAAAGGAAATGCCATCAAGTAGGTGTTAGTTTACTTATATTTTGGTATAAAATGCATAATATATTAGCTGGACTTTGAAGAGCTTTACTGTAATGAATAGATTGTTATGTAAACAAATTTCCTGAAACTGAGTGTAGTACAAACACATATTATGATGATAGCTCAAATAATTCCCCATCCAGGTGGTATATGTCGTGAGATTTAGAAAAAAATAATCTTATAAAATAAAATTAAATATTTACCCATATTCAGTAAAGATATAAGAAAGGTATAAGAATTTCTTGAACTTTTAGTTGAAAAGAATATCCTTCGAGTTATTCAAGAGAAAAATCAGCTTACTAGAAGATAAGTCATATATAAATCCAGGCAAAGGGAATTTAAATAAGAAAGAATTGAAAATGAATAAAACCTTCTGCATTATGGGACTCCATTAAGAAAGCTAAAGTTTGCATTATGGGAATCCATTAAGAAGATATACAAAAGGGGAAAAAAAGCTCACTTAAAAATATAATGACCAAAAACTCCCAGGACTGGGGGAAAGATATGTATATCTGGATAAATGAATGATGAAGGTCCCCAAAACATTAAAAGAAAAAAAAAAGACCCCACCGACTCACATGATAATCAATTTTCAAAAATTAAAAAAGAATGAAAACACAAGAGAAAAGTGGCTTGCACATACAAGGAAATCCCCATAAAGATACAGTGCATTTCTGAGACAAGTTTTACAATCCAGGAATCATGGGATGACAGACTCCAAAAGGTAAATGGAGAAAAATGTCCAACAAGAATACATTACCAATCAATGTTGTCAATTAGAAATAATGGGGAAATAAAGACTTTTCTCTACGATGAAAAACTGAAAGATGTCATCTCCACCAAGTGTCTTACAAGAAATATTAAGGAGTTCTTCAAGTTAAAATGAAAGTACCCTAATATAACACTATGTTAACTAACTGGAATTAAAATTTAAACATATTAAAAAAGAGAACGTTTGAAATTATAAAAAAGTAAAAGGTACTAAGTAGTAACATGAGTACATATGAATATGCAAATATATAGATGAATTCAGATTACCTTAATACTGTAATAATGGCATGTAAATAACTATTAATTGTATGATAAATGATAAAGGACAAGGTATTTAAATAACAATCATTTTA